>NC_092263.1:11368182-11370682 GCF_036320965.1 Panulirus ornatus | reverse complement strand
TGCAAGGATAGGGCAAGGCAGTGGGCAGACTAGGTCATTACAAGCAGGTTACCACCAGCCATACTAGGTCATCACAAGTAATCACCCACCACACGAGGTAATCACATGTAATCACTCACCACAGTAGGTAATTACAAGCAGGTAATTACACACCACACTAGGTCATGACCAGTAATCACCCACCACACAAGGTAATTACAAGCAGGTAATTACACCATACTAGGTCATCACAAGTAATCACCCCACCACACAAGGTAATTACAAGCAGGTAATTACACCATACTAGGTCATCACAAGTAATCACCCCACCACACAAGGTAATTACAAGCAGGTAATTACACCATACTAGGTCATCACAAGTAATCACCCCACCACACGAGGTAATTACATGTAATCACTCACCACAGTAGGTAATTACCAGTAATCACCCCACCACACGAGGTAATTACATGTAATCCCCCACCACACTAGGTAATTACAAGCAGGTAATCACCCACCACACAAGGTAATTACATGTAATCACCCACTACACAAGGTAATTACAAGCAGGTAATTACACACCACACTAGGTCATGACAAGTAATCACCCACCACACAAGGTAATTACAAGCAGGTAATTACACCATACTAGGTCATCACAAGTAATCACCCCACCACACAAGGTAATTACAAGCAGGTAATTACACCATACTAGGTCATCACAAGTAATCACCCCACCACACAAGGTAATTACAAGCAGGTAATTACACCATACTAGGTCATCACAAGTAATCACCCCACCACACGAGGTAATCACAAGTAATCACCCATCACACAAGGTAATTACAAGCAGGTAATTACACCATACTAGGTCATCACAAGTAATCACCCCACCACACGAGGTAATCACAAGTAATCACCCATCACACTAGGTAATTACAAGCAGGTAATCACAAGTAATCACACCACAGTAGGTAATTACCAGCAGGTAATCACAAGTAATCACCCAGCACAGTAGGTAATTACAAGCAGGTAATCAGAAGTAATCACCCAGCACAGTAGGTAATTACAAGCAGGTCATCACAAGTAATCACTCACCACACTAGGTAATTACAAGCAGGTAATCACAAGTAATCACCCACGACAATAGGTAATTATCAGCAGGTAATCACAAGTAATCACTCACCACAGTAGGTAATTACCAGCAGGTAATCACAAGTAATCACCCAGCACAGTAGGTAATTACCTTAGTGTAGTTGGCGGTCGTCACAGGGCCTGCCAGGTGTGGTCTCAGTCTATGCCATAAATTCTTCGCTTTTATTTGTTATGGTAATGACTCATTTGCATATTAATGCGGGCGGGTGGCCCTCTGTCATGGCGGCGGTATGACGTCATCATGGTGGTGATGCTGGTGTGACGTCATCATGGTGCTGGTGGTATGACGTCATCATGGTGGTGTGACGTCATCATGGTGATGATGGTGGTATGACGTCATCATGGTAGTAGTGGCAGTATGATGTCTGTCTGTTGTCTATCTATCTATCTATCTATCCATCTCTCTCTCTCTCTCTCTCTCTCTCTCTCTCTCTCTCTCTCTCTCTCTCTATATATATATATATATATATATATATATATATATATATATATATATTGCATTGGTCAGCCTCTCTCTCTCTCTCTCTCTCTCTCTCTCTCTCTCTATCTATCTATCTATCTATCTATCTATCCATGCATGTAGCTAGCTTACTTCCTTGTTCTTTGTGTGTGTGTGTGTGTGTGTGTGTGTGTGTGTGACGGGAACACACACACACACCGCAAAACCAAATCACTTAACGGGTAGTTCACAGGTGTGTGTGTGTGTGTGGGGGTGGTTACTGAAGGTGATGATGGTAATTAGAGCGGCCCCATTACACCCACCACCACGCGTAATAACGGTCATTAGCCTTGCTCCAGGTCTAATTATACCAGAGGGCAATTACGGAACAAGGTAGTACATGGTTAACGATGCTTTAAGGGGGGGGGGGGGGCTGTGTGTGTAGGATGTGTCTGTGTCTGTCTGTGTGAGTTTGTGCTCTGTCTGTCTCTCTGTCTGTCTGTTTGTGGGGTGAGAGGGGAGTGTCTGTGCTGTCTGTCTGTCTGTTTCTGTGTCTGTCTGTGTCTGTGCTGTCTGTCTGTCTTTTTTTGTGTCTGTCTGTATCTGTGCTGTCTGTCTGTCTGTTTCTGTGTCTGTCTGTGTCTGTGCTGTCTGTCTTTCTGTTTGTGGGGTGGGGGGAGTGTCTGTGCTGTCTGTCTGTCTGTTTGTGGGGTGGGGGGGAGTGTCTGTCTACCTATGACCTACTGTCTGTCTGTGTGTCTGTCTGTGTCTGTGCTGTCTGTCTGTCTTTTTTTGTGTCTGTCTGTGTCTGTGCTGTCTGTCTGTCTGTTTCTGTGTCTGTCTGTGTCTGTGCTGTCTGTCTTTCTGTTTGTGGGGTGGGGGGAGTGTCTGTGCTGTCTGTCTGTCTGTTTGTGGGGTGGGGGGAGT
>NC_092263.1:11358182-11363182 GCF_036320965.1 Panulirus ornatus | reverse complement strand
CAACCATCCCCCCCTCCTCAACCATCCCACCCCCCTCCTCAACCACCCATCCCCCCCTCCTCAACTACCTCACACCCCCCTCCTCTCTCCCTTCACCCCTCACCCCCCCACAAAACGTAGGTCTGAAGTGACGTAATTACTGTAATGACCTGACCTATTTTTCTCACCACTTTTAACTATGCCAGTGTGGGGGTATACCTCTTTCTCTCTCTCTCTCTCTCTCTCTCTCTCTCTCTCTCTCTCTCTCTCTCTCTCTATATCTCTCTCTCTCTCTCTTGTTCCTGTTCTTGCTGCTGTTCTTTCCGTTCTTTCTGTTCTTCCTGTTCCATCTTCTGTTCTTCGTGTTCCTGGCCCCAGGCCACACCAGGTCAGGCCTGTATCCCCCCCACACCCCCACCCCCCACCCCCCAGACTCCCCTCCCCCCACACCCCCACACTCCATTGTTCCCCTCTTTCCCCTCCTCTGCCCTTCCACTTGCTTGATTACTGACACCACCACTGCCAACACCACTGCCACCAACACTGCCAACACTAGTATGGTGTTCCCAACACCACACTAGCGTTGCCAACACCACCTCAGCCAACACCACCTCAGCCAACACCACACTAGTGTTGCCAACACCACACTAGTGTTGTCAACACCACCTCAGCCAACACCACACTAGTGTTGTCAACACCACCTCAGCCAACACCACACTAGTGTTGCCAACACCACAGCCAGGACCCCTAGTGTTGCCAACTCTAAGAATTCATTGATTACATCTAGTGTTGTCAGACGCATAGTGTTGCCCGTAGTGTTGTCAGACGCATAGTGTTGCCCGTAGTGTTGTCAGACGCATAGTGTTGCCCGTAGTGTTGTCAGACGCATAGTGTTGCCCGTAGTGTTGTCAGACGCATAGTGTTGCCCGTAGTGTTGTCAGACGCATAGTGTTGCCCGTAGTGTTGTCAGACGCATAGTGTTGCCACCATCAGGTCCCCGGCCAGTGTTACCAACACACCAACGTCTTAATTCCTACCGGCGGCAGTGTTGCCAACGAGGCCAGCACGAGTCGCCAGCGTTACCAACTTTCCCCACTACTAGCAGTGTTGCCACCGCCAGAACCACTGGTGTTAGGGGGTTCTACAGTGTTCTACCACTGCTGAAAACACTGTAGAATATATATATATATATATATATATATATATATATATATATATATATATATATATATATATATATATATATATATATATTCCCTCAAAGGCCCAGTCCTCTGTTCTTAACGCTACCTCGCTAACGCGGGAAATGGCGAATAGTTTGAAAGAAAGGAAAAAGAATATATATATATATATATATATATATATATATATATATATATATATATATATATATATATATATATATATATATATATATCATCACTATCATCTCTGGCCATTGTATAAACGCAGGGGTACCCCGTGACGTCACACTGTGACGTCACCAGGTAACAGTGTAAACATTGGGTGACGTCACCGTGAGGGGTGGGAGAGAGAGAGAGAGGGGAGAGTTGCCTACGACACCGTAACCTATGCATGAGGGTTGCCCACCCCGAACAGACTGCTGGATCAGGGGACACTGAAGGCCTGTGTACATATGTAACAATATGTAAGGGAGGGAGGGAAGAGGACTGTGGTGTGGGGGAATATGGAGAATGACATAGTGGGAGAGGGGAGGGAACAGAGAGAGAGAGAGAGAGAGAGAGAGAGAGAGAGAGAGAGAGAGAGAGAGAGAGAGTGGGACAGACGGGTAGATAGATAGATAGATAGATAGATAGACAAAGAAAGGCAGGTAGGTAGATAGATACACAGATGGGTAAACAGACATAGATAGATAGAGATAGATACGCAAATAGATCGACGTAGAAATAGATAGATAGACGAAAGAAAGACAGACAGATGGGTACACAGTTAAATAGACAGACAGACATAGATAGATGAATAGGTAGACAGGCAGACAGACAAATAGATAGATATACAAACAGACAGACAGACAGATAGCTACATGGCAGACAGACGAACAGACAGACGAACAGACAGACACCCAAACTGCCAAACAGAGATGGAAACGACAGACAGACAGACAGACAGACAGACAGACAGACAGACAGACAGATAACGATAGAAATATAGAGTGAAAGAGATACGAGCAAAAACGAGAGAGAGAGAGAGAGAGAGAGAGAGAGAGAGAGAGAGAGAGAGAGAGAGAGAGAGAGAGAGAGTTTGTGGGTGTGTGTTGAATTGAATGCCATGGAGAGAAAGACTCGGGGAGAGGGAGAGGAAACAGAAGGAGAGTGAAGGAGAGGAGTGAGAGGAGAGGGGAAGTGGACGATGAATTTAATGGAGATATAAAGTGTTGGGTGAGAGGTGGTGAGGGGAGAGTGTTGGGTGAGAGGTGGTGAGGGGAGAGTGTTGGGTGAGAGTTAGTGAGGGGAGAGTGTTGAGTGAGAGTTGGTGAGGGGAGAGTGTTGAGTGAGAGTTGGTGAGGGGAGAGTGTTGAGTGAGAGTTAGTGAGGGGAGAGTGTTGGGCGATAGATGGTGAAGGGAGAGTGTTGAGTGAGAGTAGATGGTGGAAGCCAAGGACACACACACACACACACATACACACACACACACACACACACACACACACACACACACACACACACACACACACACGTGTACACAAGGGTGGGGAGGAGAGCCATAAACGGGGAGAGGGAGAGGGTGAGTGAGAGAAAGTTATGGAATTAAAGTCAGAAGGGTGAGAGAGAGAGAGAGAGAGAGAGAGAGAGAGAGAGAGAGAGAGAGAGAGAGAGAGAGAGAGGAGGAGGGGAGAGAACAGCAGATAATCCAAGAAAAAAGGTAGGGAGAGGTAGAGAAAGAAGTGGGGGAGAGGGAGGGGGGAATGGATGGGGAAGGAAGAAAGGAAGGAAGAAAGAAGAGATAGTGAGAGGGGGAGGGGACGAAAGACCTGGGGAGGGGGGAAGGGAGGGGAGGGGAGGGGGGAGACAGAGGCCATACATCTCTCTTTGGCTCGAGGGATCCCTCCCCCCCTCCTCCCCCCTCCCCTCAGGTAGGGTGGGTGGGTTGGGCTGTGGCCATATCAGTCCAGTTTGGACACCGCGTGATATATGTGGCCCAATACTGGCCACACGTAGACTCCCTCTCCCTCCCACTCAGCCACCCCTCTCCCCTCCCTCCCCCCACTCAGCCACCCCTCTCCCCTCCCCTCTCTCTCTCTTTCACACCCCCTCCCCTCCCCTCCACTCCTCACCCCACCATTATTAGATCTCCCCCAGGTGATTGGGGAGGCTCCTTACGTCTCCCCCACAATTACCCCAGGTCAACGACCCTACCCCCACACCCCTTTGACCTCCAGCTTATCTTAATAGGTGGTCTGCTTTTAGCTGGGGCTAAAGACGGACCTGGAAAGGTCTGTAACAGACCATCTAGTAATCTCTGAAACAGACCATCTGGATCGGATGGTATTGTACCACCTCAACTACCCATTGGCTCGTTTAACGACCCTGGCCTTCAGAGCAGTTACGAAAGGACCCTCTTGGGGTGGGGCTCGAACCTGACCTTGGCTGACCTCAAGTCAAGCTTTGTTTTTTGACCCCAATTCTCGACCTCGAAGACTTCCTCCATTAGCTTCCTGGAAGGCTGAACGTTTCCAGGAAGCCATGGGAAGATGGACGTTTCCAGGAAGCCATGGAAGGATGGACGTTTCCAGGAAGCCATGGGAAGATGGACGTTTCCAGGAAGCCATGGGAAGATGGACGTTTCCAGGAAGCCATGGAAGGCTGAACGTTTCCAGGAAGCCATGGAAGGATGGACGTTTCCAGGAAGCCATGGAAGGATGGACGTTTCCAGGAAGCCATGGAAGGATGGACGTTTCCAGGAAGCCATGGAAGGATGGACGTTTCCAGGAAGCCATGGAAGGATGGACGTTTCCAGGAAGCCATGGAAGGATGGACGTTTCCAGGAAGCCATGGAAGGATGGACGTTTCCAGGAAGCCATGGAAGGATGGACGTTTCCAGGAAGCCATAGCCCACCTTCCAGTCCCCGAAAGGAACCACTTCAGGACAGTCGACTGGAACCCCTCTCTCACTCCCTCATCCTCACAGACCATCTCACATTGGACACATTCTCTTCGCTGAAGACAAAACGTTCGGTTTTCCATCTTCCAGAACCTTGTGGTGGGGTCTGGAACACGTCCAGCCACACGCTGGCCACGATTCCATCGCTGGTTGATTGGGTTCCAGACCCCGTCCAGGTCGTCCAAGGTCCAACAACCCTGTCCCATGTGTCTCACTAGGCCCCCCCAGTCCCCTCCAGGTTGTCCAGTCCACCAAGCTTCCAGGACTGTCCTCTCCTCCCTTCCCCTACTGTCTCACTAGGCCCCCACAGTCCCCTCCAGGTTGTCCACTCCACCACCTGAACACAAGAACATCCACACACACACCACTTTTCCATTCTCCCCTAAGTTCACCTGGTCTTCCTCCTTTCACCTCTCCACCTCGCAAAAGAAAAAAGGATTACGAGAAAAGGTACAAAGAAGTGCACACAAGATCATCCCTTCCCCCCCCCCCTTTCCGTCCCTCTTGCGCCCATCTGTCCAAGAGGCGCCAACCCCAAACCCCATTTTCTATCACCACTTGGGCCACATCCGACAGCGCAGCGGGAAGACGCCACTACACATCCGTCGCCAGCGTTATCTCTCCCTGACGCTGGAGATCCCTCGTCCCCAGGTTACACGACCGACACCACATCCACCCCCCCCCCCCCCCAGACAATCATAGACAGATGGGCTATAGTAAAGGAGGAGAGGTTTAAACAGACAGTTTGAACCCAGACACTGGGGTGTGTGAGGAGGAGGGGGGGCAGTCTACCGATTATAATGATGGTGTTAGAGATGGTTGGGATGTCGCCTGTCCCATCTGGGATGGGGGAGATGGGATGGGATGGTTGTGGTAATTGTGGGTGTCGTACTACAACC
>NC_092263.1:11345682-11355682 GCF_036320965.1 Panulirus ornatus | reverse complement strand
TGTGTGTGTGTGTGTGTGTGTGAGTGTGTGTGTGTGTGTGTGTGTGTGTGTGTGTGTGTGAGTGTGTGTGTGTGTGTGTGTGTGTGTGTGTGTGTGTGTGTGTGTGTGTGTGTGTGTATGTATGTGTGTGTGTGTGTGTGTGAGTGTGTGTGTGTGTGTGTGTGTGTGTGTGTGTGTGTGTGTGTGTGTGTGTGTTTTAAGGTTTATTCTTGCCACACAGACACACAAATAGAAACCAGGGTCGTGTATCGAGCAGCCACCACATTTCCCAGGAGAGGGAAGGGCGCGCTGGAAACCACACGCCTTCCCACCCCCTCCTCCCTCCCTCCCACCCCTCCCTCCCTCCCCTCCCCTCCCTCCACTCCCTTCCCCTCCCTCCCTCCCCTCCCACTAGAAGCCAGCTCCCTCCCTTCCCTCCCTCCCCTCCCCTCCCCCTCCCTCCCTCCCCTCCCACTGGAAGCCAGCTCCCTCCCCTCCCCCTCCCTCCTCCTCTCCCTCCTCCCTCCCTCCCTCCCTCCCCTCCCCTCCCTCCCTCCCTCCCCTTCCAGAGGTTGCGAAGCCCCCTCCCCCCTTCCCTCCTGGAGACGACAGGCAGGATCATCGCACAGCTTCCTGGAAAAACACCTGGACTGAAAATCCTTCCAGAAACTGGAAAACTTGGGGGAAGGGGGAGGGCTGGAAAACGGGGGTAGGGGGGATGGCTGGAAAACGGGGGGTAGGGGAAGGAGGCTGGAAAACAGGGGGGTAGGGGAAGGGGGAAGGCTGGAAAACGGGGGAAGGGGGAAGGCTGGAAAACGGGGGAAGGGGGAAGGCTGGAAAACGGGGGTAGGGGGGAAAGGCTGGAAAACGGGGGGTAGGGGAAGGTGTGAGGGGGGGGAAGTCTTTATCGCTGGAACTTCCAGGAAATGATAACCTCCCTCCTCCCTCCCCCTCCTCCCCCCACCCTCCCTCCCCCTCCCCACCTCCCCCTCCCCAGGGGGGGGGGAAGGGGAGGTGGGGTGACTGGAAGGGTTACGTTGGCCAGACAGGCTGAAGACGAGGAGGAGGGGAGGGAAAGGGGTGTGTTGGGGTGGAAAGAGAGGAGGGAGGGTGGGAGGGAAGGGGTGCTGGGGGGTGTGGGAAAGAGAGGGAGGAGAAGGAGGGGAAGGGAAAGGGGGTGCTGGGGGGTGGTGTGGGAAAGAGAGGAGGGGAGGAGGGGAAGGAGGGAGGGGAGAAAAGGGGGTGCTGGGGGGGAGAGAGAGGGTAGGGGGGGTGGGGGTCGTTATCCCTGGATCGACCAAGAAATTCCACATGATAACCTCGGTCTGGTGGGGGGGGGGAGGGGGGGAATGGAGGGGGGGGTGGGAACACCCGACAGACTGGAAGTCCTTCGTGAGGGACCCCGTCGGCTGGAGAAGCAACATAGCCAGAGTTACAGGAGGAGCTGGAGCCTCCCCTCCCTCCCTTACTATCGCTGGAACCTCCAAGAGATACTGTATTTCTGGAGATAACGTCTTCATTTCTGGAGCCACCGGCCCCCCCCCACCTCGTCCCCTCAAACACGCTGGAATCTCTGAAACTGTGGGGGTGTGTGGGGGTGTGGGTGTGGGGGGGGGGGATCTTCGTACGCCAAAACTTCCTGGAAATAATACTTCAAGACCTTGGGGTGGGGGAGAAGGGGGTGGGGGAGGGGAAGGGGGTGGTCCGCTGGAAGGCCAGCGTGTCCATATCGCTGGGCCGGAAAATGGTCTCTCCAGGTGTGGGGGATGGCTGGAAAATAGAGAGAGAGAGAGAGAGAGAGAGAGAGAGAGAGAGAGAGAGGTGGGGGTGGAAGAGGGGGGGTGGGGGGGCTTCATCACTGGAAGAAACTCCCCCCCCCACTATCGCTGGAAGAACCAAGAAATACTCCATTTTCAGGGACGGAGAAGACATGATGAACCTATCGCTGGAAGAACCAGGAAATACTCCATTTCCAGGGACGGAGAAGACATGGATGAACCTATCGCTGGAAGAACCAGGAAATACTCCATTTCCAGGGACGGAGAAGACATGGATGAACCTATCGCTGGAAGAACCAGGAAATACTCCATTTCCAGGGACGGAGAAGACATGATGAACCTATCGCTGGAAGAACCAGGAAATACTCCATTTCCAGGGACAGAGAACCCAACACCAACCCCCCCCCCCCCGCCCCTCCCATCGCTGGAAGAAGGGAGATATTCCAGTCGGGACGAAGACAGATCCAGGCACCAGCCAGCCCCTCGGGAGGCGCCCTGGATCCAGGCCCGATGGCGAGGCAGAGGCCACAGGGCGCCCTGGATCCAGGCCCGACGGCGGGCCAGAGGCCACAGGGCGCCCTGGATCCAGGCCCGATGGCGAGGCCACAGGGCGCCCTGGATCCAGGCCCGATGGCGAGGCCACAGGGCGCCCTGGATCCAGGCCCGATGGCGAGGCCACAGGGCGCCCTGGATCCAGGCCCGATGGCGGGCCACAGGCCACAGGGCGCCCTGGATCCAGGCCCGATGGCGAGTCAGAGGCCACAGGGCGCCCTGGATCCAGGCCCGATGGCGAGCCAGAGGCCACAGGGGGCGCCCTGGATCCAGGCCCGACGGCGAGGCAGAGGCCACAGGGGGCCCTGGATCCAGGCCCGATGGCGAGTCAGAGGCCACAGGGGGCCCTGGATCCAGGCCCGATGGCGAGGCAGAGGCCACAGGGCGCCCTGGATCCAGGCCCGATGGCGAGGCAGAGGCCACAGGGCGCCCTGGATCCAGGCCCGATGGCGAGGCCACAGGGGGCCCTGGATCCAGGCCCGACGGCGGGCCACAGGCCACAGGGTGGGTGATGGGTGGGTTTCCAGGGTGGGCAAGAGATCTGGGCTGGATGTTGCATAGGGCGCGAGATGTGATGTGTGCCCCCCCAGCCCCTCACCCCCGCCCCCCCCAAGCCCCTCACCCAACAACCCCCTTCGCCCCCTCTCCCCCTCCCCCTTCCTTTGCTCCCCCTCCCCTCACTCACCCCCCCTTCCTCTGCTCCCCCTCACTCACCCCTCCCCCTTCCTCTGCTCCCCCTCACTCACCCCTCCCCCTTCCTCTGCTCCCCCCTCACTCACCCCCCTTCCTCTGCTCCCCCTCACTCACCCCTCCCCCTTCCTCTGCACCCCCTCACTCACCCCTCCCCCTTCCTTGCTCCCCCTCACTCACCACCTCCCCCTTCCTCTGCTCCCCCTTACTCACACCCCTCCCCCTTCCTCTGCCCCCTCACTCACCCCTTCCCCCTTCCTCTGCTCCCCCTCACTCACCCCTCCCCCTTCCTCTGCTCCCCCTCACTCACCCCTCCCCCTTCCTCTGCTCCCCCTCACTCACCCCTCCCCCTTCCTCTGCTCCCCCTCACTCACCCCTCCCCCTTCCTCTGCTCCCCCTCACTCACCCCTCACCCCACAACCAGCCCTCAACACCAACACCCCTCCACCCCTCCTCCTCCCCAACCGACCAGCCCCTCCTCATCACCCAACAACCCCCTTCCACCCCTCTCCTTCCCCTCACCCCCCTCCACCCCACTCCTCCCCTTCACTCACCCCTCCCCTAACCAGCCTTCAACACCCCCTCCTCCCCCAACCAACCACACCCCCTCATCACCACCCCACACCACAACCACCCCCCCACAACACCCCTTTCCCCCCCACCTCATCACCCCTTCAGTCCAACCTCCCGTCAGCACACACACACACACACACACACACACACACACACACACACACACTAGGCGCGGCGCCCCCCCTTGCGCCCCCCATTTCAGGGGGGGGTCTGTATTCAGTAGAGCCAGTGTAGCGTGCGTGGCGCTCATCATCCAAGTGAGAGACGGACGGACGGACACCCCCCCCCCCCCCAGGGGGGAAACGAAAGAATGAAAGAAAGAAAGAATGAAAGAAAGAAAGAAATCTGTCACACGTGCGGTGGTGGTGGGGGGGGTGGGGGGTGTGTGGTGTGTGCAGTGTCTTTTGGAGGGGGGGAGGGGGAGGGAGGGGGGGACATGTTTGAGTAATTAACATATTGCCCATCGTACGCCAAGGGGATGGGGGGGAAGGGGAAAGGGGGGTCGTTTCTCCCCATCCCCTTCCCCCTTCCCCTTCTTCACTGAAGTCTCCGATGGGGAGGGGGGGACGTGTGTTCGTTCTGATGTTCACTGAAAGAGAGAGAGAGAGAGAGAGAGAGAGAGAGAGACTTCTCTCTCTCTTTTTTCTGTGTGTGTGTGTGTGTGTGTGTGTGTCACTGTCAGTGAGAGTGTCGGGTTTCACTGCACTGAGAATAGTCCTTCTCTCTCTCTCTCTCTCTCTCTCTCTCTCTCTCTCTCTCTCTCTCTCTCTCTCTCTCTCTCTGTGTTCTTCACTGCTATCTGGACACCCGTCATATATATATTTTGTTTCAAGACGTGTCACTGTCGTGGTGGGGGGGGGGGGACAGAGACAGAGACGCACACTTCCGTTCCATTTTTCACTGCAGCCAGAACACACACCGTATTCACTGCACTTGGACAGTGCCGTTCCAAAATTTTCACTGTCGAATTCTTAAGTTATATTTGTCGATATTGTTCACCGTGTTTCACTGCCGTGAGATCACCCCAGTCTTTTCACTGCAGGTCTGGACTCCCAATTACATCGTCACTGCAATCTAATTACCTTGAATTTTCGTCATTAATTGCGTCGAAGTGTCATTAGCGTCGAATTTCCCGCCAATGACGTTAAATTAGGCTTGATCGCCGTTTCCCCGCGTTAGCGAAGTAGCGTCGGGGATAGAGGAGGAATAGGCCGAATACCGAAACCACAGCTCCCTAATCCATCCCGAAACCACAGCTCCCTAATCCACATCCAGGCGCTCCCCCCCCCATAGGCTTCACCTGCCCTGGGTCAGTCCATTGACGCTAGCACGTCGCCCCCCGTATACCACATCGTTTCAATTCGACTCTATATCCCTTGCATGCCTCTCACCCTCCTGCATGTTCAGGCCCCGATCGCTCAAAATCTCTTTTCACTCCATCTTTCCACCTCCAATTTGGTCTCCCACTTCTCCTCGTTCCCTCCACCTCCGACACATATATCCTCTTGGTCAATCTTTCCTCACTCATTCTCTCCATGTGACCAAACCAGCCAGTTAGGTACACGGTGTGTCGTGTGCAGCCAGTTACGTACACGGTGTGTCGTGTGCAGGAAGTTAGGTACAAGGTGTGTCGTGTGCAGCCAGTTACGTACACGGTGTGTCGTGTGCAGGAAGTTAGGTACACGGTGTGTCGTGTGCAGCCAGTTAGGTACACGGTGTGTCGTGTGCAGGAAGTTAGGTACACGGTGTGTCGTGTGCAGGAAGTTAGGTACACGGTGTGTCGTGTGCAGCCAGTTAGGTACACGGGGTGTCGTGTGCAGGAAGTTAGGTACACGGTGTGTCGTGTGCAGCCAGTTAGGTACACGGTGTGTCGTGTGCAGGAAGTTAGGTACACGGTGTGTCGTGTGCAGGAAGTTAGGTACACGGTGTGTCGTGTGCAGGAAGTCAGGTACACGGTGTGTCGTGTGCAGCCAACTAGTTAGGTACACGGTGTGTCGTGTGCAGGAAGTTAGGAACACGGTGTGTCGTTTGCAGCCAGTTAGGTACACGGTGTGTCGTGTGCAGCCAGTTACGTACACGGTGTGTCGTGTGCAGCCAGCCACACAGTGTCGTGTGCAGACAGCCACCCACCCACATAGTGTATCGTGTGCAGTCAGCCAGTGAGCCACACAGTGTGTCGTGTGCAGCCAGCCACACAGTGTCTCGTGTGCAGCCAGCCACACAGTGTGTCGTGTGCAGCCAGCCACACAGTGTGTCGTGTGCAGCCAGCCACACAGTGTGTCGTGTGCAGCCAGCCACACAGTGTCGTGTGCAGCCAGCCAAACAGTGTCGTGTGCAGTTAGCCAGCCAGCCACCCACACAATGTGTCGTGTGCAGCCAGCCAGCCACCCACACAATGTGTCGTGTGCAGTCAGCCAGCCAGCCACACAGTGTGTCGTGTGCAGCCAATATCAGGTTAATTCTTCTTTTAATCTTTAAGGTCAAGACATTTTTAGGGAGGGATTAATTTAAGGGAGAGCTCACAGGGAGAGTTGCAGTGAGAGGGAGGGAGAGGAGTATATGATGTCTGACAGCTTAGGGAGCGTGGATTAGAGAGTAGATGGTTATGGAGCATATATTGACCACAGGGACGGTGGAGCATATATTGACCACAGGGATGGTGGAGCATATATTGACCATGGGGGTGGTGGAGCATATATTGACCACAGGGACGGTGGAGCATATATTGACCACAGGGATGGTGGAGCATATATTGACCACGGATGGTGGAGCATATATTGACCACAGGGATGGTGGAGCATATATTGACCACAGGGATGGTGGAGCATATATTGACCACAGGGACGGTGGAGCATATATTGACCACAGGGACGGTGGAGCATATATTGACCATAGGAATGGTGGAGCATATATTGACCACAGGGATGGTGGAGCATATATTGACCACAGGAACGGTGGAGCATATATTGACCACAGGGATGGTGGAGCATATATTGACCACAGGGACGGTGGAGCATATATTGACCACAGGGACGGTGGAGCATATATTGACCACAGGGATGGTGGAGCATATATTGACCACAGGGATGGTGGAGCATATATTGACCACAGGGATGGTGGAGGAGCCGTTAATGGTTAACGCCTAATGCTGGAGCATATACATGAAGGTCATTACCTCCTCTTCCCCCCCCCCCATGTATTAATGAGCGGTGCTCAAACGTAATTTTATTGCATTGGTAACGAGGCGTTGTCAACCCGCACCAGCCACATGGTAATTGCCCCCCCCCCCCCCCAACGACAGGAATACCAAAACGAGCAGTTTGGTCGTTTAGTTTTTAAATTCGCCCTGTTGGCCATTAAAAGGGGGGAGGGGAAGGGAAAGAAAGAGGGGAGGGGGGAGGGGAAGGGAAAGAAAGAGGGGAGGTGGGAGGGGAAGGGAAAGAAAGAGGGGAGGAGGGAGGGGAAGGGAAAGAAAGAGGGGAGGGGAAGGGAAAGAAAGAGGGGAGGGGGGAGGGGAAGGGAAAGAAAGAGGGGAGGGGGGAGGGGAGAGAGAGAGTTACAAAGATTTTAAACTATTTTCAACTATGATCAATCATTTAATACAGTGTTGTTAAACAGCATTTATCAAACGAAGGGGTGGCAATTACTGACCTGATTACAACTATTGTCTGGGAATAAATATATGTATACAGAGGTCTATAGTGATATCTTATCTTCTAATTACCCTGGGACCAATAGATAGAGTTGTGCGCAGGAGGATGGATGTGCTGGAAATGAGATGTTTGAGGACAATGTGTGGTGTGAGGTGGTTTGATCGAGTGAGTAACGTAAGGGTAAGAGAGATGTGTGGAAATAAAAAGAGCGTGGTTGAGAGAGCAGAAGAGGGTGTTTTGAAATGGTTTGGGCACATGGAGAGAATGAGTGAGGAAAGATTGACCAAGAGGATATATGTGTCGGAGGTGGAGGGAACGAGGAGAAGAGGGAGACCAAATTGGAGGTGGAAAGATGGAGTGAAAAAGATTTTGTGTGATCGGGGCCTGAACATGCAGGAGGGTGAAAGGAGGGCAAGGAATAGAGTGAATTGGAGCGATGTGGTATACCGGGGTTGACGTGCTGTCAGTGGATTGAATCAAGGCATGTGAAGCGTCTGGGGTAAACCATGGAAAGCTGTGTAGGTATGTATATATATATATATATATATATATATATATATATATATATATATATATATATATATATATATATATATATATATTACCACCACAGCGCCACCACCACCCACCCCCAGGACAACAGTCCCCCTCACCCATTCCCCCCCTCACCGACCACTACCGACCCAGTCACCATGGCGACGCTGCCAAACTCGGTGAGCAGTGTGCAAATGTTCCAGTTTTCTCTCTCTCTCTCTCTCTCTCTCTCTCTCTCTCTCTCTCCGTCTATCTATCTATCTGCCTGTCTATCTGACGTAGCAGGTGCAATGCCAAGTTTAAAAGAAAATGGTAGACGGTTGCTCGTATTAAGGGGGATATTCCAAAGGTAATTACGTTCAGAAAATGGTGGACGGTTGCCCATATTAATGGTATATTCTAAAGGTAATTACGTTTAGAAAATGTTGTACGGTTGCCCGTATTAATAGTATAATGTAAAGGTAATTACGTTCAGAAAATGGTGTACGGTTGCCCGTATTAAGGGATATAATGTAAAGGTAATTACGTTCAGAAAATGGTGGACGGTTGCCCGTATTAAGGGGGATATTCTAAAGGTAATTACGTTCAGAAAATGGTGGATGGTTTCTGAGATAATGTTCATATATTTTGCAGGAATTATATTTAGAAAATCATGGGAAACGGTTGCACAGATTACGTTGGTGATCTAGGGCGGGAATTACGTCTGTGATATAAATGGGAGGAAACATTATATTCTTTTTTTTAATTACATTTATTTTTCTTATGTTCGTGTATGTTTGTAAGTGATTTTAATATTTAATAATTAAAAAAAGCCTTATTTTTGTGGTGGTGGTGGTGGTGGCGGGTCCATAGAAAACTGAGTAATATGGAGGAATCAAAGAAAACCGTACCCTGATCAGTGTAGGGGATACTTAATTAGGATGTTAAGCTTCCCTGTGGCTCTCGTCAGATCTCTGTCTCTCTCTCTCTCTCTCTCTCTCTCTCTCTCTCTCTCTCTCTCTCTCTCTCTCTCTCTCTCTCTCTCTCTCTCTCTGTACACAGTTAACATAAGTTATTTCACGACATAACTACCCAAAACAGTTTATAGTGGCTTCGTTCACACCGCCCCTCACCTCAGATAACCGGACAGAGTAAAATAAGTCTCGTATCTGCCCACGGTTAACCGGACAGTATATTACAGGCCCCATCCTCACATTCGGATAACCGGACAGTTTATACAGGCGCTGTCCCCACCCACAGATAACCGGACAGAATATACTGGTCCCCTCCCCCACCACGGCAGTTTATGACGAACCTCTCCTCCGCCATCTCCGCATAACTGGAAATACTATCTCGGTTCATCATTCTAACTGCTGCCTCGCTGGTTCCTTCTTTGGTAGATAACAGGAATGAGATCAGGGAGCAGGTAGCTAAAGGGTTAGGTTAGAGGTGACGCCATTGTAGTATCGTATATATATATATATATATATATATATATATATATATATATATATATATATATATATATATATTTGAGGTACATGTGGTTGGTAAGATGTATGATATGTATCTGTTGGTTCAGTACACCATTAAACCCCGAACCTCCCAGCTGTCGTCGCTCAATAACTTCACACCGACCCGGCTCCATAAACAAACCCAGGAGGGAGTGGAAGTAGATTTTCCTCCCCCGGAGCCAGATCTCATCTGGGAAATCAAATATCGAGCAAATGGTGTCTCAGGTCTGGAATATTATTAAGATCCGGGCAGATGTGGTATCCGTTGAATATCATTTTTTTTTTTAGTCTTTTTTTTACTTTCCCTCCTCTCCTCCCGCCCTTTGGGGTGGGGGGGGTTTATCCCGGCCGGATACAGCGAGTGAAACGCGACGAAATTCAGTGGAACCCGGGACCCACCACCCTCCACCCCCGACACCGTGTGGCGGGAACAGCTGCGCCCGAGCCATAAGTTATACGGATGCGTCATTTCCAAGTGTCGGCCGGCTGTATACGGCCACCCTCGCTTATCCGGACCCTGTTTATTGTAATGGGGTACCGGCGCGATACCGGGAAATGCATGGAAATAATATATATATACATATAATTCCGATGAAATTTCCGCTACGCTTAGTAGGGGGCGGCGGCGGCGGCCATGTTTTCCCGCCATAAATTGCTCTGATAATCCCGGGTTGCATAAGCGAGACGTCGCGCTGTTTATATGATATTTAAGAGTTTAATTTTGAGTTTAATTTCTCAGTGGCGGCAG
>NC_092263.1:11333182-11335682 GCF_036320965.1 Panulirus ornatus | reverse complement strand
ACCACTGGACCGGACCACCGGAACGGACCAGGCGGGTCCGCTTGCCCAACAGGACGCGCTTGGGGTGGGGGGAGGAGGGGGGGGAGGGCTGTTCTTGCAACCCCTCCCCCCCACCCTACCCACCCCACCTCCAACCCCACCCACCCACCTCCAACCTCCCACCCCACCTCCAATCATTCCCCCCCCTCCCCCCTCCCCCACCAGACGTGTTCTAGTCGTTGACCTTGGCTTTGCCTTCCAGAAAGAGAAAGAAAAAAAAAACACACATTTTGGGTCAACTACCAGTGACCTCGTGGGGCTGCGCCCCCCCCCCACACGCACCCCCCTCCCTCCCCCCACACGCACCCCCTCCCCCCCCCACGCACCCCCTCCCTCCCCCCACACGCACCCCCTCCCCCCCCCAAGTTCGTTATCAGCGGCGGTAGCGTTGTTGTTGTTGTTGTTGTTGTTGTTGTTGTTGTCAACAACTGGTGGTAGTGATTATTATGATCGGGTTAATCGGAGCGATGCAGATACGCCCTTTGTGTGTGTGTATGTGTGTGTGTGTATATGTGTGTGTGTGTGTGTGTGTGTGTGTGTGTGTGTATGTGTGTGTGTGTGTATGTGTGTGTGTGTGTGTGTATGTGTGTGTGTGTGTGTGTGTATGTGTGTGTGTGTGTGTGTGTGTGTGTGTGTGTGTGTGTGTGTGTGTATGTGTGTGTGTGTGTGTGTGTGTGTGTGTGTGTGTGTGTGTGTGTGTGTATGTGTGTGTGTGTGTATGTGTGTGTGTGTGTGTATGTGTGTGTGTGTGTGTGTGTGTGTGTGTGTGTGTGTGTGTGTGTGTGTGTGTGTGACAGGTGACGCTGTACAGAACACCTGTCTTCTGCAGGTGTGTGGGTCCCCCACAGGTGTCGGCAGACACAAACACTCTCTCTCTCTCTCTCTCTCTCTCTCTCTCTCTCTCTCTCTCTCTCTCTCTCTCTCTCTCTCTCTCTCTCCGTTTTCTTTCTTCTTCCCCTCCCCCCTCACCCTCGGGGTCTTCGTGTTTCAAACACGTTGGCCATGCCCGACCACCATGACCCACACTTACCAAGGTCACTTTTGTGGTGAGAGAGAGAGAGAGAGAGAGAGAGAGAGAGAGAGAGAGAGAGAGAGAGAGAGAGTCACCCACCCACCCCAGGGTGAACGTGGGCCACCTAACCATCATCCCTTACCATTTAAACCCCCCCCCAGTTCAACCCACGATGGAAAATGTCTTGTCCTCGTGTTTGTGTTTATCTTATCAAAGCCGTAAACACGTGGCCCAGTTTTCATATCATTCTCTATAGATGATAAGAAAACAGAGTAAATATCTCTCGTGGGTATGACAAACGACCCTTGACAAGCGACCTAACTACCATTCACTAGATCAGCTGTTGTTGCTTCTGAAGAAGAAGTAGTAGATGTTGGGGTGGATCCTGTACACTTTCAAGAGAAGAGAAATAAAATTTGTTTATAATTCCCTTTCTCACATCAGGGGTAAGGTAGGTACCTCCGGTGTCCGTAGGCACAGGTGTGGTCCCACAGGGGCCCGTAGGCACAGGTGTGGTTCCACAGGGGCCCGTAGGCACAGGTGTGGTCCCACGGGGGTCCGTAGGCACGGGTGTGGTCCCATGGGGGTCCTTAGGCACAGGTGTGGTCCCAAAGGGGTCCGTAGGCACAGGTGTGGTCCCACAGGGGTCCGTGGGCACAGGTGTGGTCCCACAGGGGTCCGTGGGCACAGGGGTGGTCCCACAGGGGTCCTAGGCACAGGTGTGGTCCCACGGGGGTCCGTAGGCACAGGTGTGGTCCCACAGGGGTCCGTAGGCACAGGTGTGGTCCCACAGGGGTCCGTGGGCACAGGTGTGGTCCCACAGGGGCCCGTAGGCACAGGTTTGGTCCCACAGGGGCCCGTAGGCACAGGTTTGGTCCCACAGGGGCCTGTAGGCACAGGAGTGGTCCCAAAGGGGTCCTTAGGTACAGGTGTGGTCCCACAGGGGTCCGTAGGCACAGGTGTGGTCCCACAGGGGCCCGTTAGGCACAGGTGTGGTCCCACAGGGGCCCGTTAGGCACAGGTGTGGTCCCACAGGTGCCCGTAGGCACAGGTTTGGTCCCACAGGGGCCCGTAGGCACAGGTTTGGTCCACAGGGGCCTGTAGGCACTGGAGTGGTCCCAAAGGGGTCCCTTAGGTATCAGGCTGTGGTCCACAGGGGTCCGTAGCACAGGTGTGGGTCCCACAGGGGCCGTTAGGCACAGGTGTGGTCCCACAGGGGCCCTTAGGCACAGGTGTGGTCCCACAGGTGTTTGTGTTCGGGGATCAGTGAACACAGGTGTGGTCCCACAAGTGTCAGTGGAAGCAAGTGTGGTCCCACAGTGGCCCGGTAGGCACTGTCCGTGGTCCCACAGGTGTCAAGATGCACCTGGGCTCCCCCACGGGTGTTACAGCACAGGTGTGGTCCCACAGGTGTCAGAGAGAGAGAGAGGGGAGACAGCCGCCATGGAG
>NC_092263.1:11255682-11323182 GCF_036320965.1 Panulirus ornatus | reverse complement strand
GTAAATGCTGAATCATGTGGGCTCACTTACCCCCCCCCCTCACCTACCCCCCCAATCTGACCAGTGAGCAGCGGACCCCAAAGGCTCAAGGCCATAACAGTTATTAAACACCTGCAAGACATTTGTTGCAGTGGTGGAGATGGTGGTGGCCAGGAGACGGGCAGTGGTGGAGATGGTGGTGGCCAGGGGAAAGGATACGGGTAATGGTGGAGATGGTGGTGGCCAGGAGATGGGTAATGGTGGAGATGGTTATGGCCAAGAGATGGGTAATGGTGGAGATGGTTGTGGCCAAGAGATAGGTAATGGTGGAGATGGTTGTTGCCAGGAAATGGGTTATGGTGGAGACGTCTGTGGCCAGGATACAGGTGATGGTAGAGACGATTGTAACCAAGAGTCGAGTAATGGTGGAGATGGTCGTGGCCAGCCAAAAGGCAGGCAATGGTGGAGATGGTTGTGACCAAGAGATGGGTAATGGTAGAGATGGTTGTAACCAGGAGCCAGCTAATGGTGGAGATGGTTGTGATCAAAAGACAGGCAATGGTGCAGATGGTTGTAGCCAGGAGACAGGCATCTGTAAAAGGGGAGGGGGAAGAAAGAAGACACGAGATAGTAAGGGAGACGAGAGAGAGAGAGAGAGAGAGAGAGAGAGAGAGAGAGAGAGAGAGAGAGAGAGAGACCAAAAGATGTCCAAAGGATGCAGTGAAAGATCAAAAGACGGAGACTAAATTGAGGACAATACATGACAATAGAGAAAAGAACCTGCCCCTCAGTCCCATTCTTGTGCACGGCTCGTAAAGGGGAAAGAATCCTTTGTTCCAACTCAGATCTTTCAGAAAGAGAGAGAGAGAGACATGTTACCCCTGCTCATCTCACAAGGTTGTGTGGCCGCCACCCCATCTCATCTCATAGTGACGTGTCACACAGCTCATGTCTCAAAGTGAGGTCTTTTGTCCCCCCAGCTCACCTCACAAAGCTGTGCCTGAGCTCATCTCACAAAACCATCTGGTAATGCAACTCATCTCAGGGAGACAGCTTTGCATCCCAGCTCATCTCACTGGAGAGCCTTATGTAATCCATCTCATCTCACAGAGCTACTGTGAAGGTCCGTCCCTCTTGGAAACAAAGAGGGCGCACCTCACAAAGGAGATGGTCGATGAAAGAAACTGCAATGAAAATGAGCTGCATTTCGTATTAACACAAGTGCTGAACCCCTCTAGGGCAGGTTGGCGGAGGCATGGTTCGCACTCCGACTGTATATGTTGGTCAAATACATTACTTCTTACTTTTGATATGAGAATTCAATTTCTTTTCCCCATGGTTTCAGTAAATAAGGATAGACCACTGAGATGGGAAGTGTCTCTTATCAGTTTATATTCTTGCTAAAGAATCTAAGAGAAAATTTCACCTCCTTTCTTCATGAATAAAACTTTTTGTGACAAAGTGTACCTTGGATCTCATAATATTCTAATAAGCAGTGAAGTTGAGATTTTTATATATGTTGGTATTTCCTTCTCTAAATTTTGCATATTCACATTGGCTATCACCACCAGTGTATTTACAGTTCATTTGCATCATCTTCATAAACAGCTGAAGCACAGGTGAAGCCATATATTATCCATGAGACTGTGTATATACACGACAGTCGTGCAATAATCTACTTTGCCGCCTTCAGTAGGAGAGAGATTTTTCATTACTTCCCATTTCCTTTCCGCAGGTGAAGATG
Organism: Panulirus ornatus; assembly: GCF_036320965.1. Classification (NCBI taxonomy): domain Eukaryota; kingdom Metazoa; phylum Arthropoda; class Malacostraca; order Decapoda; family Palinuridae; genus Panulirus; species Panulirus ornatus. The sequence goes on along the minus strand of NC_092263.1, from coordinate 11,321,459 downwards.
AGAGTCCCAACTTTGAGCGTCAGCTGGCATGGAGAGAGGAGGAACATAGAGCTCACACTCGAAGACTTCTCCTTCAGATAGCACAGCTAAAGGATGAGCTGGCTCGAGTACAAGCCAACAGTAGGTAGTCAGTCGTTGGGTCATTAAGAAAAAAGATCTTCCCCTTAAACATGCATGGATTCTAACACACCCCCCAATCCTCAGGGATTTTTAGTGATGCATATTTGTAAGTGTAGAATGGTCAGCAAGAGAGCAGCTGGTGAAATTTGTTCCAGATGCTATAATGTTGAAGAGAATGTGTTGGGTCCAAAACTATTTTTCCTACTTGCCTTGACCTCTGACCTTTTTCACATGACAGTCACTAGAACTGCTACTCTCACTAAGGGAAGGCAACTGGAGAAGGTTGGCCAAGAGAGAGAGAAATGTAGAACACACTACATTCATAAAGCCATATTTTTTTTTTCTTTGGATTTTCAATGCCACAGACACCTGGTAGTCAGAACATCCATTCTTATCCTTCGAGAAACACTCTTCACTTTGAAGATGAATTATGGAGACCCCTGACCACTTGGAGTATAAAGTGTTAATAGGGAGAGGTGACACAGACAAAACCACAACATGATATGCCATGAATGACAAATTATATGTTGGGATCTCTTTTCTCTTGAAAATATCCTTTGGGAGTCTGAAATCTAATCATATGATGCCATATTCTAAGGCAGACTTAGGACTTATTGTTTATTCTTACCATAAGCAAACACATCAAAGCACCCGTCATTTTTTCAAAAGATGGTTCGGCTGGAGTCTGTGAACCTTTAAGATAAAGGAGACAAAAACCAATGGTGACTTTCAAAAGCACCTATATTCTCCCAGACAAAAATACAGATGTGGACACATCACCCTTTATGGTGGATGAGATGATCAAATTAGTAAATCTACTCACACATCATTAAAAGTCCATGATGACCGTCAAAAATTAAAAGTACTAGGTACAAATGAATCCACTTAGATTCTGTTTTCTAATGTGAAGATATATGTACATACATTATGATAAACAAGCAAACAAAAAATCCAGGAATGCCTGTCGTCAAACACTCAAACATCATTTCTTATTGGTATGACAAACATGGAAGACTTTGATAATACACCACTAAAATCAAAAGATGCCACATGTACATACAGCAAGAGTAAGCAGAACAGTGTAAGTATCAGAGTTCCAAACCTGATTAACTAGGCAAATATTAAAATTTTATACATATCAGATAGTGGTGAACTTATGACACTCAATGGACAAATATTTGCACTTTGACTTATCATCCAGGTTCTAGAGAAGAAGTTTTCAACTTTTTATATGACGAGTACCCCCCTTGAAGGTCACCAAAATGTCACACATTTCCTGTGAGGGTCTGAGAGATGTTCTGGATACTCGCTTGAATTCAACCATCACTGGTGATGGGTCATTATAATGACACTTGACCAGAATACAGTCGAAAACCCATCATCAAATGAGTCTCTCCTGATTATATTGGCAATTTGTTGCTGTCATTGCTGTGAGTTTTTAGTTTAAACTAATTATTGTCTAATTAAACGTAGCAAGGCAATGGTGTTGATTAAATCACAACACCTATTTACATCTTTTCAAAAGAATTACAGTGCTTTCTAGTATCACTGAAAGTTAATTTTCAAAGTGTTTCACAATGATCCCAAACCGTTAGACCAACTAGTCAGATCATAAACTGACTACTCAGCAAAATGGTTACTATCACTCTGGAAAGTATACCAGTCTCCCTGGACACTCAAGGCTTCGTATAATTTGTTCCTTAAAGTTCATTTTTCTTGGCCATTCAACAGTTTAGCCATGCATCAATCCCTTACGACTGTGTTTGACACTATGCTGAATTGTCATTTGAAGGATCTAGATCCTGTATTTACTCTTTTCTTTATGGATGATTTTTTTCCTTTTTGCAGAAGCTGACTTAGAATCTTCAGAGAGTCCACTTGGGGCAGGAGTGGGGCCACCTCCACCTCCTCTTAGCACCAGCAGTCACACTAAGAACAGCAGTAATGTAGTCTTGGTGGATGGCCCTTGTGGGGCCCTCATACAGCACCAGGTGGCCCAGTCCGAGATTACGCAGGGTATCTCACTTAACAATGAGTAAGTTGTCATGTTCATCTTACATATTGCACTGTAGGACTACCTTCATTTGGAAAAAAATTCTTCATCCAAGAACTTTAGGATCAAATTAATCAACATCTTGTGTTTTTTCAATTTCATTTTTTCCATACACCATAGAAAAAAATTTACCCAATATTATATTGGCCATCTTTAATACTAAAATAATATTCCTGATGATAGCCAGGTTTATCCCCTCTCTGGATATTATACTATTATACAACTGTCCTTAAATGAGACCATACAAGCCTCATCAAAGGCAGCTTTTTACTCATAGTATAATCTTGTGTTGGCAGAGTCTAGCAATGCCGATATGATAACTTATATACTAATTTATTTGCTGCAGCATATTTATTCTATACAGAATCAAGTTTCACATTATTTTTTTTTCTCAAAAGAACTTCTCACTCAAATAGTGAAAGTAGTGCAGTCTTCGAGATCCTTGAGCCCCTGGAAAAAGGTTCTGACAACACCACAGTCTTTTCTTAGAAAGGGTTCATGGGGCAATAATGAATAGATTATTTCTAATGACTCTCAATTCTGGTTGTATCTTGTTATGCAGTTTCATTACACAGCAAACTAAAAATACAAAAGAAAACAATGAATGATAATAGCCCATTTGGTTGCAAGGTTTAATCTCTCACTATGACCTCAACATTCATTATACCCAACTGCAAAATGCTCCATTTTAGGAAAGTACAAATGGATTTGCAACAAGTCTTCAGTTGGAAATAGTATCAATCTGCATATATATTTAAAAAATACAAATTCAAAATTGATTTCCCCTGTAGACCTTACTTCAGCAGCTTATTGTCTGTCAAAAGGGCAATATTATTTTTTTTTGCTGTGCACCAGACTTACATGCAACATTGTGCTTTCTTGGTGATGCAAACAATACTAAAAGTAAGAAATAAAAGTTCACATTCAAATTCTAAAGGCTGAACTTCAACCTGCTTGTATTAAAGACTGCACTTAAGAACTCGCTACGCACAGTACATAAACTGTGCCAACCTCAAGCAGAGATTATACGTACTTAGTTTAGGGGATGAACTGACTGCAAAACATTTGAAGGTTTACACGTGTACTTCCACAAAATCATAAATTCATACTTAAGAAAGGGTGACAGGCAAGTATCCTCTTTTACTCTACTGTACAATTACAAGACAGAAAGGATATATTGAAAACTAGAAATGTCAAGATCTGTGAGGACATGTAGTATGTCTCCCTTTTAAATATCTTTGTGCTAACACTCGTTAAGATGGAGAGTGATGCCTCCCTTCTCCATTTTAAATATCTTTGTGCTAACACTCGTTAAGATCAAGAGTGATACAAAGGCAATAAGAAAGAGGGTTGTGGGTGGGGTGCTGGGATATCTGGCCATTGTGAATCAAAATAAATACCTGTCAAGTTTTAATTCCAAAAAAGAGGAGGATTACCACTTTGTGGTTGAATGTTTGAAAGAAAAGCAGCAAAAGCTCTTTCTCATTCTACAGAAGGGAATATAATGATGAGAGGTTTTGCCATGACGGCTCCCACAGTGTTCAGTTAAGGTTCTTTATGAGTAAACTATTCAAACTGGACAACAAAAGGCAGCAATGATCTGCTTTACGTCAGCAAAATTCACTTTCTTTTTCCAGATATGAGGTGGTTGCCTTTTCCCATTTCACATGGTCTAGAGTGTATCCTGCAGAGCTTGGTCTAGGAAAGAGGGTGGTGGAGAAGCCAATAGGTTTCAAACGTCGAGATATTCTTGCTGCTCTCACTGCTGCTCTTGATCACCTCAACACACCAGTACCTGCCAGGTGAACTTATAAGTTTCTTACAGCATTAAACATATATCATGTAATCTGACCCTCTTTGTTTCCAACAAATGGGTTAACAATTATTTTACGGTCTTTTTGTATTAAGATATTACCATTACGTTTTGGGAATTCATACTGTACAAAATCCACAAAATCCTTTGCATAATATTTTGAATATATTATTTTTGAAGTGTAAACTTTATAGTAGGCGCACTGCTTTGTCTCTTTTTGTCATGCATGTTTTACATACTTCACTCAGAGTGGGTTCAACCATTCACACATCTCTTTATTTCAGTATAAGCCCTTCTTTTTCATATATACATATATATATATATATATATATATATATATATATATATATATATATATATATACTCTTTTTTTTTTTTTAGTTTTTTAGTAACTTGCATCCTTTTACAGATTCACTGTTGATGATTTTGTGGAAGGAATGTACCGCACAGTACCCACTAGTGGAACCCAGTTCGAGTTATTGTTTCATGACCGTCATGCCAACCATACCTCACATCAGTACCGCACTGTTACCCTAATGAGGCCCTTTGCACCATTGACTGTAGTTACCAGAGTACAGCACAACACAAAGCAACTGGTGAGACAGTCATACCGCAGTTTATAAACTGTACCATAGTACATTATTACTAATATGAGAACTGCAGAGATAGGTCCCACATAGTCATCTATATTCCAAGGCTTCCCAGTTTTTTTACACCTATCAACTCATCATATTTCAAAACCTTCAGAGACACTCCATTGAAATAGTTTGTGGTCTGTTTAACATATGAAATTACTGCACTCACATCCCTATTTCTTATCAAAGGAGGTTGCATATTCTTGCGAGTTATCTCTGCAACTCATTTTCTGGTCACCACAGCATAAAATTTAGACGATTCAAGCTGGTTTTGTTTGCATTATTTTCTTGGATAAATCATTGGCCAAGTTTGGTAGCATACTCCATAAGATTTTTGGTACTTTCAGCTCGTTGCAGTCAATATCACTCTTCTTGTATATCTTGGAAACTTTTTTACATAGAAGAAAGTGGCACTTGCAGAATCTTCACCACCCACCAGAATTTCCTTATGATTCTATAGATTCCTTGCTCCATCAAAGTGTCATTGTTACCCCACACTTCCTTAGCTGGTCTACTCACTATATCTAGTCTTCTACCTGTAAACAAGTACCTTAGCAGTACTTTATTTGCCTTTAAATTTTTCAATCCTCACTTTATCAACTTTTCCACTTCAGCATTCAAAAATTAATCCCATCTACTTACACTATACATACCATCAGATGAAAACAGGCACGTCTTTCTTATGCAATAGTTATATGAAGAGCACCATTTTTATAAACCTAGCCTGACCTAATACATCACATCTTTCCCATTCATTGCCATACTTGAATCTGCATTGTATTGTACCATGTGATTTTCTTGATTCTTTCCTTCATTACTTTACTTTACATGATTCTTACCCTTGTAATTACTACATAGACTCTTTGCTTACTTTCTTCACATGGTATTTATATCACAGAATCCGTCCTGTCACCTAGAACATTACCTGCTTGTCATGCTCTCCCACATATTGCATGAAAGCACTTTCGTACTAGATCACCTTTCATTTCGGACTCTAACCCTAATACCAAATGTACTTGAAATTTGATAGCCATTTTTTTTTTTTTTTCAGCTTCTTTATCACTTCATGCATAAGTTAAATTGTGATTCTTTTTATCATTATTTGCATGTTTATTTCAGCACCCATTATATCAGGTGGATCACAATGGATCATGGGCATACCTTTCAGCTTTATGTGCCGATTTAACCACTATTCCCTGTTTACTATCTCTCGTGCTTTTAGTGCAGGTTCAGGTAACGCAAATCTCATTACCAGCCATAAATGCTAATTCTTACTGACTCTATCAGCCATTTTATTTTGATATGAAAATTATCAGAAAATCTGACTTCAACGTAATCAAGTGATAATTCTACTTTGTTGCCAGTTTTGACCATTACTTTACATGCACTTACATTCTGTTTTTTCTCTCTTTCCACACTCATTGCTAATATTCTTTTCTGTTGGTCAGGTGAGTTAGGAAGCTTCATATCTCTTGCTACCTATGCCAGACTTTATCTAAATAACAATCATCAGTAAATCTTTAAGAAGAACAAGTAAAGCATCAATGAACTACCTAGTGGGATGAGCTTGGGCCTGGGTTATAAGAAGTCAATATTATAAGGCTGCCTCACTAATGAGGCATCTCCTATTTGTTTCTGTAGACAAATGATAGATCATGCAAATGTGACACAAGATTCATTAAACATAACCTCAGAATATGTAAGCGAAAGATTGATGAAACCTCTGCAACAATGCCCATGGACAGTTACATGTTTAGCAGTTATGAGAGTATGATAGAACGGGATTATTTTCAGTAATTTCTATGAGGTTCATATACTTCCTAGCTCAATTAATTTTGGGATTACTAAGAACTTTCACCAACTTTCTTTGCCACTTCTAGTATGTCTTTCTGTAAGAGCTGAAAGCAGTCCAAATTATCAACTCTCCAGGATAACATGAAAATTTGACTTGCCCACTGTTGCTTTCCATACACCTAGAAACTTTAGAACTCTCCACCTCTTGTCACGTCTTTCCCAATAACCAGGACCTGGAACTTTTTTTTTTTAGGTTTGTCACTTCCTCCACAATCTATAAATACTTTCCCTAGTCTCTTCGTTTTTCCCTTTCATTGACCTCTTATTATTTCAATTTAAGACTTGGCTTCATGTGGATTTTTGTTCATGACTAAAGCCTCCATAAAAAAAAAGGTTCCATTTTTGTATCCTCAGTTGGCATTGGCTTAATTACTTCTCCAATTATTCAATTATCCCTATATCAACTTGAATTATTTCATCAAGTTCCGTGGTTCAACATCTTGGAGTGCAAGCAAAAAGCAACTGATTCACTAATCAAACTAACATACACATCAATTAGTAGATATTTTGGACCAAACAGGGAATCTGGAATGATTATTTTGAGATAAGAAAGGAAGAAACTTACTGAATGCAGTTCATGATGACATACCATGCTTTAGGTGTGAGAAATTACATAGCAAAATAAGATAGGTATCGATTATATTCCCTTGCACATTTCATTAATGAATGTTTAAAATCTTCTGTTGTAGACCGTTCCTTATTTTCATGAATAATCACATAACTTTATGTACTCTTTTATTATGTCCATTACAAATCCTCAGGAAACTAAAATGATTGGCCTAATCTGTAGTATTGCAGTTTTTTATGACTTGATCTTTAAAGGCAATATGTTAGTGTGAGGTCTTGAAGTCTTCATATTTAATGCTCAACTTTCATTAGGCAGTTATGTCATCATCTTTATCTATGCCTTGGCTACAACAGCAGTGAGAGTATAATACTTGTCGTCCTGTCTCCACAACAGATCAACATTGTCCTGCCTCTATCAGGAAGAACAGAAACATTCCGAGGATTTATGGACAAGCTGGTGACTGTAATCCTGCGTCATGATCGCCGAGTCTTCCTAACTGTTGTTTATTTTGGTCACGAAGGCTTACAGCAAGTGAGAAATATTATTACTAATGCATCGAAAGAGGCCAAGTTTAGACACATTAAGTTGCTTACCCTTAATGAAACATTCTCAAGAGGCAAAGCACTCCAGGTAAGATTTTAGGGAAACAGCAACTTTTTTGAATTTAAACATTAGAGTCTTATTTTGATAAACATAAAAGCATTCCAATAAATGCAGTCATCATACTTCATGTTGGTATATAGTTATGATTCAATTGTTTGACCACATACATACATAGCCCTCATTTGTGTTCTATAACATACTCCCACACTTAGTATATTCATACAAATATTATTCTTTCTAATCCCTCTCTTGCACCTTTAGTCTATCCCTAACTACTTAAGTAACCCCTGGAACTGCAGGCACCCATCTTTTTCTTACACATATGTTCCCATTGTATTTTAAAGATGAGTGAGACACTCAAAAACCAGTGCAAATCAGTGCTTACCAAGCCAAAATTCAACCTAATGACAAACAACTCAAACAGTTTCTTCGTAGATGGCAATTCCCCAAGTTACACATGGCAAATCTCATCACCACATCACAGGACTGTGAGGGGCTGTTGGAATATGAATAAGGCCAAGCATTTTAGCCCCAGGACAAGATTCCTGGAAATCTGTCTTCATAAAGAAACATTAAACACCTCTTACATGAGCACTAAACATCCTCTGGGATAAAATTCAGGAAAGTAGAATCATCCCAGAAACTTTTCAACTGACTTAAATCATCCCACTATACAGAGGAGGAAGCAAAGCCATCCCAGAAATCTTCCAGTCAGTAGCAATAACATACATGATATCATAATTTTCAAGAAAGTACCAAATGATCTACGTAGCCCAGGATGATCATGCCTTTATCATTGTTTTATTACAATAAAATCTTAGATGCATTGGAGAACAAAAGAATGCCATGTTATGCTCAGACTTTGCATAAGCCTTTGATAAGTATGATCACGGTGTTATAACACACAAAGTACATAAGACAGGAATAACCAGAAAAATATGAAGTATACACTGGACAATATTTTGACTAAAAGATCACAAAAGCATTGTTGTAAATTAGGCTATTTCCAGGGCCTCCATGGTTAAACACTTAGTTCCCTAAAGAATTCATTGTAAACCCCTACACTTCCTCATTTTCATATCTGATATTGCTGCAAATATGAGTCATAGTTTCATATCACACTTTGCAGATGATACCAAAATAAGTATGAAAATCTTAACAGGAGACACCGATAAACTACATCAGATAAAGCAAAGTGTTCCACTGGGCTACCAAAACCTAACATGCTTTTTGTTGGGAAAAAGTTCCAATTCCTTTGGCAGGGAAGAATGAAGAAATAAAAAATTTAAATAGCAGACATATACAAGCATCATCATATTATGAATGAACAGTGCAATGTGAAGGATCTCAGTAATAACATCTGAGACGACCTTAACTTTAGCAAACACAACAAAGTACGGTAACATTTTCCTTTCCTCGGCCCAAGGAAAGAGAGAAAAAACCAGCATCTACACTCTGCAAGGGATTAATACTCTCACGAACAGAATACTGATGTATGCTGATATTACCTTTCGGGGAGGGTGATGTTAGAACACAGCCCACAGTAACAGTTTAAAAGATATGATCTATTGGGAACGACTGTATTTACTGAGACAGTGCTCTACTCTGTAGATAGGAAAGGTATATCATAATTTACACCTGGAAAATCCTGGAAATCACATCTACCAATGTACACTCAAAAATACTTCTTTTTGGTACAACAGACATGGAAGACTCTAAAAAGCAATACTAATAAAATCAAGAGTTGCAGGAAGCATCAGAAAACTCCATGAATTCCAAGGCTGTTCAATAAGCCATCAGAAACATTATGGAACATACAGTGGAGATATCTTTGAAGGTTTTGGATAAGTATCTACAAAGTATACCAGACCAGCTAGGGTTTGGTGGTTACGCATTTCCAACAGCCAATGACCCAACGGCAGCTTGGGCTTAGCCTGAGCTACAGGAGTTGTAAAACTCCAAAGATGATGTAAGGTAATGCAATTGAGGCTTCCTGCTGCACAACTTCTCAGATATCCAAACCAACATGCAGAATTTTTTACAAGATACTTGCTTTAATGTTTTTGATACAAGATAGTGTGGAGCTGTTAGATAAGGGAAATGTTCAGTAAGGAGGTCAGTTTTTCAATGGTATCTGTACATCTTACCAACCTTACATGTATTCATCAGTATGAAGAAAGACCTTTTTTTCCACATGGGTTATTACCAACTTATTTTGTACTTTGATTTGTTCAAAATACCCACTGTTCTTTCTACTTTACATTAAGAAAGATCAATGATTCAACTGAAATTTTAGGAAATGTTCCTGATTGTGGAGGATGGCATATACATGCAAGTACACAGCTAGACTGGTAATTTCAATCACCATTTTAAACTCGAGTAGTGTTCCCTATGTAGTTGCTGTATTCATTAGATCCCTGTCGTCTCCATTATATTTACACTCAAGCTTTCAGCACACTGGAAAGAGTGAAATTGTTTATACCATTTATCATGAATTATTTCTCTTCTTCAGGTCGGTGCTACTCACTGGTCCAAGGGGGATGTACTGTTGTTTATGTGTGATGTGGACATTGTGTTTAGCACTCGTTTCTTGGAACGATGCCGTCTATTTGCTTCACCGGGCCATTCTGTATACTATCCAGTTGTGTTTTCCCTGTACAACCCCCATATGGTATATCCTCTCCAGGGCAAACCTGTACCTCAGGTAAGTAATACTCCCAGCGTACTGACACAGATTGTGCTACCAGGTAAAAAAAAAAATCATATAAATCATGTTCCAATTATAGGCAAGATGCCATGAACACAGGTCGTGCCTGTGTTAAAGTAATAGACGAGAGAGGAATGTGTGGCCTTTCAGTACATATATGTATGTCGAAGATGAAAAGTTTCATAAGAGTACAAGCAGGAAAAAAAAATAGTAGTGGAAATGAAAATGCTCCAAGTCTGGGAACAAGAACACCCTTGAATTGGTTCAGCATGCCTGCAGACTGAAAGAAACAGACCATCAGAGGAACATGAACTCGAGTGAAAAATTTCTTTTGATTCTAATTTATCTTTTATATTTTTCCACTGACAGCATACAAAAGTATGTAAATGGGGGTTTACCTTGATTGTCATTATCATCAACTCCTGATTAATTGAGAATGATGCAAAAAATGCAGATACTTCACCATTCAAAAGATAATAGTATAATCTGAAAGATATTCATTGTAAAGTAAAAGATTAGATATGTTAAATAAAAGAAAATGTTTACCCCTTCAGGAACTGGACCAGTTGGTTATCTCTCGAGACACAGGGTTTTGGCGTGACTTTGGCTACGGGATGACTTGTCAGTACAGATCAGACTTCCTCAATGTCCAAGGATTTGATGAGGATATTATAGGCTGGGGTGGTGAAGATGTTCTACTCTATCGCAAGTAAGTTAACGTTTGTTCAGAAAAACATCGTAACTATCCTTTTCCATTCTACAAAAGGTAAATGACACTTTTCCAGTACAAGAAACAACACTTTGTCCATTACTTCAAACGACAAACCACACTTACTGCATTACCATACACCAACCATGATATGACTACTTCCTTTATGTAAAGCGACTATATATGACATTTCTTACTTTAAGGCTAAAGAAAAATAACAGTCCACAGGTAACTCCTTCCTCTTTATTACATACATACCCTATACAACACTTCTTCCTTTACCATTGACTGAAAAAAAAAGTCTTTCTTGATCTTCATGTGTGAAAAACACATTCTTTTTTCCCATTAACTGTAAACAACATGCCCTTGTTTATCATAAAATGTTGATCATAAAATGATCAACATTACCACCTTTATCAACCACCACAATCACTACTTCTCTCTGTGCTGTAGATAAAAAACAACACTTCCTACTGTACTCGAGTCCATAAATATCACCTTCTGCTTCACCATAAACCATGAATGCTCTTTAACAACGTTCATTATATTGCTATTATTATTATTCCTTTTTACTCCTGCCTTCGTCATTATTTCATCAAAAAATTTCCTTTATCACTCTTTCCTTTATTACAATCCATCCTTTATTATAATCCATCTAACCAATGATATTTCATATTTTTCAGATCTAATGTATCACATATGAAATTTTTGTTGTGGATGAGAAACATTAGGAATTATGAAGGTAGTTTCCTTTATGAAAAATTAAAGTTTGTGTACTTGCTGACATTTTTCAAGAATATATCAGTCTGTAATAAAATAATGGGTCATTCATTACAGATATGTTAAATCAAGGCTCTCTGTTATCCGTTCAACTGATCCAGGGATATTCCATATGTGGCACCCTAAGGAATGTTCAACTTCTCTTTCTGCTGACCAGTACCGTGCCTGCATTACCTCACGCGCCCTTAACGAGGCCTCGCATGCTCACCTTGGCCTCATTGCCTTCAAAGACGACCTAGGAAAGCATCCCCTGGGAGCTGAAGCACTCACAGGCAGTAATACTCTTGAAGAGCAACAGCTCAAAGCTGAGATGTGAGAGAGTATGGGGTTCTAAAATCATAACTTGGAGTGCCTGGAAGTTATTTACAAACTTTTAAACTTTAAAATCAGCTGTTTTCCATACAAGAAATAGAGAAACTAGATAAAACAATTCTTTCCAGTGATTGTTCATCACATCTTCCATTGTATATTTATTGAAAGTAGTATAGTGTGCTTGGTTTTGCAGTAACAAATGAAGATAGAGTGACATGATTTATGCAAATTATTTCATTATGTAGAAATTAGGTCATCAGGGTCATGGATTATTAAGAAACTTTAGCACATTGAGAGTTTTATGTTGGATGCCAGGAAGGTTTATATGTTAATGGTCATTAAGGGTATTAAGTCAACTACTGCCATTTGAGGCTCTAGACTCACAAGCATTACCTTGTAGAACAGTGCGAACTTCGCTCAGTGAAAAATATAGTATTGCTGTTTACAACAGAACCTTCAGAAACTCAGAGATAATCTTATAATCAATAATGAGGTTACGCTATGATCTTTCCTAAGTATTCCGCTCTAAACTAAGTTCATAAGGTTTGTTTAGAAATAAAAAGTAAAGTTTGGGATTATCTTTCTAGTGGACAGATTTTCATATATGTTACATGATTCACAAGACACAGTTGTCTTCCATGGTGGGATTCACAATACATTCATATGATGCAGTTGTTTTGCAGTCAAATTTGTTTTTCTTTCACTGTTATGGGTTTTACACACTATCAGGAATGAACTGCTTTGAATTTATTAACTGCAGACAAGACTCTTTAGACTGAAGGTGTAAAACAAAATTACCTAAGAAATTATTTTTAAACATAAACCATCACAGGGTGTTCAGTATAAATTAGATATGCAATAGGATCAAATTACTCTTGCCTAACAGTTTTTGACTTTTTCAATAACCAAAATTCAGGCTCTGATTCTCATCTGGTTCCTTAATGGTTTAAAAGAAAAAATAGGGATTGCGTTCCAGTCCTTTTTTTTCCTTTTTTACAAGATAGTCCTCCAATGCCAACATTTACAAGTGACGGTTTAGTCAGCTTGTGAACAAGGAAATGTAGACATCCTTCCCAAACTTATCAGACATTTACAGTACACGTATAAGGTTGATCACAGACAGTGTTGTTCAACTTAAATTCATCATAAATTATCAAATTCTTGGTTCAATACTTTCAAAATTACATAATGCCTCCGAAGTGATCTCACACAGATCTACTTACTATATACCAAATCTTGTCAACACTCGTGTGTTTGTTTGAAATAAATCCACCCAAACTCTCAAAAGCTCCTTTATATAACAAACAAGCATATATACTTGCATGAACTATGTACACACACATAGAACACACACAAACACACATTAGTGAACATCGCAAACATACCTGTTATATATACTTTTGGACATTGAGTTATAAACTGCTCATATTGTAAGTGCTTTATTATAATTGCTCGAAGGTAGTTTTATCCTTGTGTCAACTAGTCACCAGTGTAGTGTAAGGGGTGTAGCTGTTAATAGAATTATTTTGTTCTACTTGACTCAGTAGTGTGCAGTTCAACTTTATGACAAAGAAAAGAATGCTACCTGTGCAACACTCAGTTTCTGCTTTCGGAGAAACTGGTCGTGTTAGCACATGCAATGTTCGTGATTTCCTGTGATTCCCAATCATTGGCATTATTTGTCTTCTGACACCAACTCTTGATGGAGCCCATTTCGGTTACGGTAACGTATCAAGTCTTGGTGTCAGAAAACTTGTTGTATCTATGGTTAAATGAAGTTTGTCACAAATTCATAGTTTATCGTAGTCACTACTTTCTTGGGAGCATTATGAGGGTTGATATATTTCTGCCCTAAGGACAAAGGTTTCCTTTTATCTGTGGCATTGCAACACTAATGTATTTGGCCTACATTTTACAGTTTATATATAGTTAAACAAATATTAAAAGAATACGACAGCCTTCCTCTACCAAGTGCATTTGAAAACTGTTCTTAAGTGTTCAAATTTCTCACCACCCTATTCTGTAGAGTTTCACAGAATATTACGCCCTTAACGTGTGGAGAGTATTATAGTGACCTAAAATTTTACGATTAATAAACATTCACATATATTCAGCACACTGCACTGTCACCTGGGAAAAGTTGTTATTCCATTCTTACTCAAATCCTCGCATAAAAAATCTTAACTTTTGAAGTAATATTAGCCCTTAGCATTCTACTCACTTTGTGGTGCAGCTCCCCATTTCATACCTTCAACCAGAATTTCACAGAATGCTTTCACCACACTTATCTACTGACTTATCCCTTCTACAAAGCCCCTACCTTCTTTTCATGTTCCATAATATTACACTTCTTGTTATCCTACCTGCTTAAATGCTACAATGCTGCACAAGAATTTCATCTAACTTTCTAAACCTCACAGTACCTTAATATATCCCTTTGCCATCTTTACCAAACACTTCTCTCAGCTGCTTCAATCAATCACACCTTAAAGTCGAGTAAGACTGCCTATCTCTGCTTCTACCTCCAACACACATCAATAAAGTATCTCGGTTAACGGCAAAGCATCACCCACAAACAATCAACAGTAATTCTCATTTTGTTCAACCATGTTCAGCCATAACTCAAGAATCACTGTATCTCTCAACAAATGCGCTTCCTCATTCAGAAAGAGGCTTAATGACTCCAGCAACTTTATCCTACCCTTATAATCTCTTTGAAGTTATTTTGAACCTGACGAGGGAAACATCAGAATTCATGAACTTCGCCAAGCCTCTCACACTGCCCAGGCCAGATTCACTTGACTTCAGAGTTTCTGTTCCAATAAGAAATTTATACATTGTCATACAATTCTAAAGAAGAAATAGTTTACCATTTTGTTTGTTTATAAAACACTATACAAAGAATGGGGTTCATCAGCACATGCAATCAAAATTCTAGCTAAGCACTTTATCTGTAATCAAGGTTGTAATCACTTGGTTGCGTAGACCATGAACCTGGGAGGGTGATTCCAATAAAATTAGATTTCACCTAGCCAGACAGCCCTGAATCATAATTCCTGATGGATTTCAAACTCCTTATTACATGAGATTAAATTTTGTGGTACGTTTTCCTGAACCAACAGAACAATTCTCAAATGCACTTAAGATGAAACAGTTAAAATTTTAAGGTTTTGCTCACTAAATATGACTAGCATGTGACATTACAGTGATTTTTCCAAACCCTATATGTCTTTACATGCTTTCAAAATGAATGACTAGCAACCAATAGTTGTGTACTTATGATATTTGGAAATCAGAATCTTAAATTTTAACAAAGAAAAACCCCACTATGTGATCAGATCTTCTTGTCTTCCATAGGCTATATCCGTCAACTGCAGCAACATTGACAGGTTACTATTAAGGATTTACATCTTAGAGTACTTACAATATTAACTGAAGAACAGCCTTAGGCCCACACTTAGGACATACACCCAAGTTCAAATGTATTCTCATGGTGTAGCACGGCTCATATACTCGAGCATATTTTGGTGTTATCTGTGTGCATCATGTACTCTCTGCCAAATATACAGGGCACGTTTTGTCACAGATGATGGTACGTATACATAGTTTTGCCTAAGAAAAGAATTTGATAGTGCGACACCAGAAATGCTTCACGTATATATATATATATTTGAAGCATTGCTTCTGGAGTGTAATACCCACAAGTGTGCCTCCTTCGTATGGCTCTTCATGTGTAATATCTAACCCGCTTAGATTTTCTCTTTTATGTGACTCTAGGACTACTCTCTTTCAAAAATTCTTTCCACTTCAGAAGATGGTTTTCTTTACGAAATATATATATTGGAGATATATGTACTATAGTGAAGCTGTTTAAGTCTGTAATATACTAATTTATTTAAAGATGTTTTGTAAATTGCTTTGGTAAATTCTGAAATAAAAGTAAGTGTTTTAAGCTGTGAAATTTGTTTCATTCATGCATTCCAACCTTTCTACATTTGAGTGCAAAAAAAATCTCATCAGCTTTTTCACTTGAAAATCAGGAGCTAACCAACACCTCTGATTTTTTAAAACTAAATCGATGCCAAAAGTATCTGCTACAAATTTCTAAGTGCTGCCAGCTACAAAGAATTTTTCTAATCCCATTTGTTAATAAATAATGACAAACAGTAAACTTATACAAGGATTACAGATTAATACAGACAACAGATTATTATAGGCAAGCATTAATGATTAATACAGATAAGGATAACACATTAATATATCCCACTTGAAGCTATCTGTCAGAAATGGTTTTCTTAGTTGATGTCTTTCTTCCGTAAAATTACGGATAAACATTAAAAAAATTGACAAGGCCAACCCCCAAAATACCTAAATTCATCTTTCTATTTTGAATCCAATCATATACTTCTCATTGATATCAAGTTAGAATGAAGTAAAGAAATACTGGTCCATGAATGCTGACTGTAAATTTCTATGGTTTACAAATAAAAAAAAAACTCCCTCTCTGCACCCTATTTTCACACGAAGAAATTGGACTAACTGACCTACCCTTCCTAATAGACTGGGATGTCCATTTTCTCATGTTAGTACCCATTTAACTACTGCTGTTATCCAGGAAGTCACACTTACACAATCTACACCAACTATATTACGCAACAATGTACCTCAGATGACAAAAACTAGTGGAACACTTACCCTCTCAGGAGGAACAAGGAATTGCGTGGTTGAGAAGTAGCGATGCCATCTTTGACCATCATGTGACCCAATTCAACTATGGTCTTCCAAAAAAAAAAATAGTATGCAAAGGATTAAATAACGTCCAAGTGTACAGTATAAAAACATATATTTCTTTCACAGGATGGGATATCATGAAAAAATTCCCATGCTTTATTTACATCCAAATGTACTATCTTATATGTGACTATGAAAGCCCAAACAAACAAATATGATTCATAAAGAATGAATCCACAGAACTTTGATGAGATGAAAGTAATCATTTAGCCGACTTACATTAAATCTTGTCATATGAACGTTACCTTTAGATGAACCCCTGAACACATCAGCTAAATTAGTATTTTGATAAATTCAAATATACAAATATGGAACTATAACCACTACTGTTACTTGGATGACAAATGTAGAAACATTAGTGTTGTCCACTTCTCCATCTTACTGGACTAGACTTGGGCAAGTCCTTAGAATGCCCGGTCACCATGTTATTAATGTTTAATGTTACTTATACCTTACCTAAGTAATAACAACCCTAGTTCTTTTGTCTTCATATTAGTTCATTATGCATGTTATAATTACAAGGAAAAATTTTTATTATATGTAAAAATATGAAAAGGTTCTATTAGACTATAAAGTCATTACTCAGAAGTCTTACTACACAAGAACCAAGACCAAACATAAATAGGACGGCAAACAAAATATTGATGCTGCAATGCCATTTCGTTCTAAACGACCACTGATGACTCTTGCCTTTACCGCCAAGACATTGGTCACCTCAATCATTTCTCTAAGAATTTAAGAGGTGAATTAACTTGCTTTCAAGCCTAGAATCAAACCCAGGTAATATCCTTCTAACAAATAATGCACTTCATTGTCAACTGCTAAATATACATCTTACTTATCTAGAAAACAACAGCATTCTTTGATGAAACTTGCTAAACATGATTAGATCTAATCTCTAATGCAATTAAAATTTCTTTATGATTCTTTAGTTTTAAGCTTAATTCAATAATTAATTCACAAATGCAATCTTTTTTTTTATCTTTAGGGGGGGGGGTTTCTGGAAAGGTATTATAGGGCTATAATCATCAGTTCTATGGTAAACATATTTCACCTTTCTGATGAAGTTCTGTCATCACAAACATTTCCAAAATCGAGACAAACTGAAGCATTATAGCCTAACCAGATGTTTTTGGAACAATAGTAGGTGAACTTTCCTCAAATGATCAAGAGCGAAAATCCTCTACCACTGTTATTCCTCACAAGGACATCATAGATGTGTCTCCCCAAAACTACAAGGAATGCCCGGTACAATCTATTAGTAATACATCTTAACATCAGATTCATAACCCTACATGTTGAATTAGGCTGCAATCTTCATCATGCTATGAAGAGAAATATCACATTTTATGTATTCTAAGGTAAGGATTTCAATTAGTCACGGTCAGTCATGCAACGTGATTATAACCACAAAAAATAAAATATGTAAGGTTAACATTATGTACTGTGAGGCAAGGAATTTTGATATATGAAAGGTCCACACGGCCTAGAGAGAAACACTGTCATCACCACAAAGTTTCATGCTGGGATTAGTCTCAGATATGCTACTTTTGCAAATCAACCAGATACCAACTACAGTGTACTGAGAAAGCAAAGACAACAAGTGGAAAATGTAGTCATGGCTTGTCGAAAAAAGTGGTCGTCATCAACGTCTTCGCCATGATCAGTTATCAAATTACACAATTTCTAAGAGTTACCCATAACCCATACTAAAGGAAAAACACACAACAAGTAGGAAATCAAAATGCTCTTAGTCCAGAAATAAAAGGCCACCTGATGGAGTCATCCGCAACTAGAGAAAACATGTTGAAAAACGCTCTTCATTATGCTGATGCAAATTAGTGTCACTATTATCTCAAGCAAACATTTTTCAAAACTTAAATGTGCTCTTAAGAGCTTTCTTTTCTCATAAAAGCATCATCAGAATTTCTTTGATAACTACACTTAATGAAATAAAATGTAATTCAAGCCATATACAGCACATCATAGAAAATGGCTCGAGAGTGGATGAATGCAAACAAAGCCATTTTTCATTTTTTCCTAAAAATATCCCAATAATGTGGAAGACTTAATCATTATACATATAGAGAGCCAGTGAGAATAAAAAGAAACTCAACTTGCAGGAAAAAATATGCAAATGTGCAGAGTTCGAATGTTTGGTGGGCTATGAAAATGTTTTGAGAAAAAAATTTTTTGTCATTCCCCACGCAGTTATTTTTCATCTTGAAGTCTACAAAATCAGTAAAATATCAAAAGGAAAACCTGTATGCAAAAGGATAACGTAGATCACATGTCAACATCAGCATAATAACAGAGAACTGTGGTCAGCTTGGGGAAGCTGGAATTCAGGATGAAGGCTGCTGTATTTGTCAACATCATAGGCATTCTTCAGTAATGAATTAGTTCAAATCTAAGCTTGATTGCCAAGAAGACTACATTCATTAGACTTGAAACGTGGGCACACTGACAGATTTCAAAAGATGTATGTAAGTGACCCACCGTATGGAAATGGAATTACCGATGACTGATAAACAGATGTGTGGGAATATGGGATGCTTAATACATGAATTTTATACAGCAGAAGTACAATCTAGAGCAAGCTAGGCCCCGTATATACTGGTAAATGTTAGTAAAAGATCGAGTATATAATGTTAGTGAATTTCCTTGACCATACTACTCACCTGTTTCACTGAGAGGTGAAGTGGGTCAGGACAAAAGTACTGTTATGTACTGGAATGAAAAACTGAAGCAAAATGACATTAAGCAAATGCCAGAAAAAAATTGACTTTCAATATTTTTTATATTAGTTAGCTGATCAGACAAGACTAATATATAGATATATATCATCTCTGGGGACTGAGGAGAAAGAATATTACCTACATGTCTCCAGCATGTCGTATGAGGCCACTAACAAAGGGATGGAGCAGGGGAGGCTGGAAATTCCTCCCCTATTGTATTATCACTTTCTAAAAAACAGGAACAGGTCACAAACGGTATAATCATAAATTTGCCAGGCAGTGTTGCAGTACAGTGACAGTCCTCACAAACTACACTTCAGTCTTGCACATATCCCAGTAATGATTGGAGTTGTAAGACAATTTAATGAACATTTCTGAGATTAAATCTTCAAAATTGGTGATATACAGATATGTAGCTGAAACACAAAACTCAAACTGTAAACTTTGTCAAAAGGTATAAAATCTGACTAAATATTAAAGTTAAAGCTGATAAAACTATAAAAATAACAGTAAGTACAGGAAAGCAATTACACAAACCTCTAAATGGAGATCAAATCCTTCAATTTCCTAATATATAACATAATACCCAATACTTGGCAACTAAGGTATAAATCTGAACACTCTGTCATACTCAAAAGGCAATGTACCTTGTCATAGAGAGAAACCAATACGACATACTGTCACATACGCAGCAAGGAAGCTTCTAAATATACATACAAAAACAAGAAGTCTCTGATGCTATGCATCAGAGACATAGGTAAGCAAAGAGAAGCTTCCTTGCCACTTCAGTTTACACAGAGCAATAAAAATTTCCCTGATTCATGAATATGCATATAACAGGAAGAAGCTTCCCAGGAAACTTACATACGGCTACGACAAATTACAATGTAACATACTTGAACACGTGACAAGGAGACTGTCGTCCTTGCAACATCTGTAAAATATGAAATGTGACAAACTCATTCTTGGAATATGCAATTTAACAATAAGTCTGAAACGGATAACATAGCTATGCAATGTGGAAGCTACCATCCCAGGAACATGAACCACAACTTCTAAACTGGTTGGACTGTTACTTTAATGCCTTTGCAGACACCACCTAACTATACACCTCATCCAATCACTAACTCTATTATTTCTAGTACTGCTATCTTGATTATTGTGTAACATTATGATACTGCAAAGATATATATGTATATTTAGTTTTGGATACCTAGATTCACAACAGCCTGTTCATCCAAAAATCTAAATATCCTCATCTATTGACAAGTTTTCTCGCTGTTAAATCATAAGTGAAAAAAAAAAATAGAAGAAATCTTTATTTCTACAAACAAGAAATGCCTTTCACTCTTAAAATACCATGCCAGTTTCTTTAAGCAGCTTTCTAGCTTTGCATGAAATAGTCAATTCCCATATGGTATTTTCTTCACAAGATAGTACCACTCTCTTCCAACCTTCACCTCCCTTAAATGATGGAGGATACAAAGTAAATTGTGGATAATGGTGAGAAATGAGAGAGAGAGAGAGAGAGAGAGAGAGAGAGAGAGAGAGAGAGAGAGAGAGAGAGAGAGAGAGAATACGGTGATGGCTAGCAGGTAGCTGGTGAAAACATAGGACCTTGAGGATCATTGCCCGAACACTTCTTGGGAGGCATAGACCATGTAGAGGAACCCATCTTCATGGCGATGCTGCTCATACACCTGTGATATGAAACATTACCAATTAGCAATAAGTTGTAAAACCCAATTAAGTGCATGTTGAAAAGCAACGTTCAACAAAAACAAAAGAACTTAACATGAATGCCACTTTATCTTTGTAGGAAAATTGCTGTTACCTTCCTATGCCATTCAATAAATTCTAAGACAAGAAGGGTTGCTCCAACAAGTACACTAGCCGAGGTCAATAAGAGATGAATGAATAAAAGAAGGATGATAAACCTATTATTTCATTTGTCTTTTTTTATCTATATCTACAACCCTACCATGGTGGGATTCTAAATTACCACTCCTAGGATTATAAGTGCCCAATATGCTGGCTGTCTCAACCTCATCTTCCACATATGTGCTCTTAAACAGAAGAGCGAATACCACAAAAATAACTTTATCGGTTCATAATTGCAATCACAGGTAGGTGGCAGTTGGTGGGCAGCCACTAACCAGGGAGGAAGTTTATTAGAACTACCTGTGTGGGTATCAGGAGAGTTAGCAACGGCTGCGTAGGGAACTAGTACCTTAGTGGTCATCAAGATGCACTCCTCTGACCTCTTATCTTTTGCTTTGGAAACAGTTTCTTTGTCTGATTTCCAGCTAAAAAAAAAAAAAAAAAAAAAAAAAAAACTAAATATATAACTTTTACTCTTCTAGAAAAATTTTATAGTTCCCCTTTTGCACTATCTGCAAAACCACTATAGTAGGTACTCTTCTAAGTCTGCAGCCTCCTGCAAAATTGAATGAAATATTTACTATACTGAGCATAATACTTTGCCATCTCATATTTACAGCAAAAGACTTTGCACAGCTCTTGACACTCTGGTCATGTTTTCTACAGGTTTTACTGGAAACTGCCTCCACGAGGTTACATCACAAGTGGAAAGTCACTATCATTGAGTACATATCACTGACAATGGAGGAGAAGTAGCGTAGTCTCAGCAGGGTATTTCTCACTGTAAAGGAATCCATTTCCTTGCTCTTGACAGGAGCACAGTACTGAAACCGCAGAAACCTCATAAGAGGGGCTCTGAGCTTGTATAATAGGGGAGAAGGAATACTTCCTACGTATTCCCTGCATGTCGTAGGAGGCAACTGAAAGAGGGGGCTGGAAATCCTCCCCTCTTGTTTTTAATTTTCCAAAAGACGGAACAGAGAAGGGGGCCAAGTGAGGATATTCCCTTAAAGGCTCAGTGCTCTGTTCTTAATGCTATCTCACTAACGTGGGAATTGGTGAATAGTATGACAAAAAATTACCTAGAATGATTCTTGCCTTATTCTAACCATCCTTTATTCTTACTAATATCAATTCTCTTATTTTCTCCTATGTGATATTGAAATACCAATTCCTCTATTTCATGTGATACATTCATGGTCCTACAACACAATCTCACAGTGTAATATGAAAAGAAAAACCCAAAAGTATGACTTATACAAATCATCAAACCACTCAGCTCATTTAATATAAGTAGCCACTCAGGACAGAACCATCAGATCCAGCCTGAAGGCGGAACAAGTTAGTTCCGAAACACAGCTGCCCTTTGGGGAACTCCTGTAGAAACTTAAAGAAAATAAATAAAGGAGAATGTGCCATAGCTTTCAGTCTCATATGCCTCCAAGAATATATATACATATACGGGAG
This sequence comes from Panulirus ornatus, assembly GCF_036320965.1. Taxonomy (NCBI): domain Eukaryota; kingdom Metazoa; phylum Arthropoda; class Malacostraca; order Decapoda; family Palinuridae; genus Panulirus; species Panulirus ornatus. The sequence continues at coordinate 11,298,428 of NC_092263.1, read as the reverse complement.
AGTGAAAAAGTATAATAAATATATATATATATATATATATATATATATATATATATATATATATTTATCTATCTATTTTGCTTTGTCACTGTCTCCCGCGTTAGCGGGGTAGCACAAGGAAACAGACGAGAGAATGGCCCAACCCACCCACATACACATGTATATACATACATGTCCACACATGCATATATACATACCTATACATCTCAATGTATAAATATATAGAGACATACAGACATATACATATATACACATGTACATAATTCGTACTGTCTGCCTTTATTCATTTCCACTGCCACCCCACCACACATGAAATGACAACCCCCTCCCTGCGCATGTGTGCGAGGTAGCGCTAGGAAAAAACAAAGGCCACATTCTTTCACACTCAGTCTCTAGATGTCATATATAATGCACCGAAACCACAGCTCCCTTTCCACATCCAGGCCCCACAGAGCTTTCCATGGTTTACCCCAGACACTTCACATGCCCTGGTTCAATCCTTTGACAGCATGTCGACCCCGGTATACCACATTGTTCCAATTCACTCAATTCCTTGCACGCCTTTCACCCTCCTGATGTTCAGGCCCCGATCACTCAAAATCTTTTTCACTCCATCTTTCCACCGCCAATTTGGTCTCCCACTTCTCCTCGTTCCCTCCACCTCTGACACACATATCCTCTTTGTCAATCTTCCCTCACTCAGTCTCTCCATGTGACCAAACCGTTTCAAAACACCCTCTTCTGCTCTCTCAACCACACTCTTTTTATTACCACACATCTCTCTTACCCTTTCATTACTTACTCGATCAAACCACCTCACACCACATATTGTCCTCAAACATCTCATTTCCAGCACATCCACCCTCCTCCGCACAACTCTATCTATAGCCCACGCCTCGCAACCATATAACATTGTTGGAACCACTATTCCTTCAAACATACCCATTTTTGCTCTTCTAGATAATGTTCTTGCCTTCCACATATTCCTCAACGCATGGAGAACAGTGCCTCGCGAGGATAACCCACAATGGTGGAAGTTCTATCTAGGTCTCAAGAAGCTAAATATTCAGATACATGATGGATATCATTAAGTATCAGATATGAACAAATCTTGCTGGATAGTTGGAATAAACAAATACCTGGAAGTCTGATAATCGATACTTTCTGTAATCCCATGGAGGAAAAAAGTGAATGAATTCTATGTATCTGTCAAGATTCATTTTTTCCTACAACCAAAGCACAGTGATATATCACATAGTAAACATACACCAAAGAATTCTGTACCTGAGCTAGAGTACTGGAGACGTTGGCAAGGGCACGCTGGTTGATGAGGAGGAAGAAAGCTTGAGTTGGGTGAAGCTGTAGGCGACGCCTGTCAAGAGAGGATTAACTCATAAAACCTTTTACTGCAAATTAACATTTTGGTTAGGAAAAAATGAAAACAAAAACATGAAGAAAGAAGGTTAAAAGCAATACCTCTTGAAAAGACTAAATACATGCTATGAAGTGCTTTTACATGTTACATGGATCGGATGAAACAAAACTACTATATGACATAGCACAGTAAGTATAATCCATGAGATAAATAATGCAGCATCTGTTACTTAGGCATCTCAACGTTCTACTCATAATAACGAGTTTCTTAAATCTGTCTTTCTATACAAAAAATGGCAAAAGGTAATTAATTGGACGAAACCCTCATTTTGCAATTCATCTGACATGCCAATTTCTTGTACTTAAGATTATCAAATCTTATGTTCACGATAAAGTGTCGTGTAAATTTTGCATGGAACAAGAAAATGAATATCTCTTATGCCAAAATCTGACAGCCCTGAACCTATCAGAGAGTGCTTTCATATTTCGTATTCATTTGAAAAACATTTAATACTAACCTTATGATCTTGACCAGCTCTCCCATGGTTACATGATCAGGCACAAGGAACTTTGTTTTATCAAGGAGAGGGAGGTGTCTTTCCCCAGGGTATCGTTCTATGATCACTGGAATTTTGTTTGGATGTTGCTCCCTGATCTGTTCCACATCTCGCTGACGCTGGGCTGCAACAATCACCAGCTTTTAGATAAAACTTCATGAAACAGTAACACTCAATGACTGTTTCCATCAACTGCCACCTTTACCAAATATCTCAAACATTAAAACAGTATATGTTTCTTAGCATAAATATGAACATCTGAGAAAAAGTGGGGTATAGTAACTTACATTAGTGGAACACCTCTAGAAGTACACAGAACCTCGTCTTTCTTTCTCTAGTGGCAAAGAATGATCATAAATTTCAATATCTTCATTAAAATATACCAATGTAAAAGGACATGCTTTGACTCTTAGTCACTTGGTGAATACTGTTCGCTGGTTGGTTCTTTTGCTGGCACTGTGGTGAAGAATGTGCACAAGAACAGGTTTAGCGATCCGCAGTAAACAAATCATTTACTAAACATTATTTACCTTCACGTGGAAGTCAAAATAAACTGGTCCTGTCACTACCAAGCAATTCACATCTTATTTTCTGCTCACTGTAGCTGTGCATGTATGATCATGATTCTTGAATTGCCCACCTCTGTCTTGAGGAAAAGTATATGGCCATCAATGCTCGTGGTGACATCCCACAGATTGCTATCACAGATGTGACAGCCTTATTTTTTCCATACACCAGTCACTCTATGCAAAGGAGGCCTATGTGAGATTTGTACCCTGTTGTTATGTAATAATTTGTAAAGCTGTGAAATCCTTACATAATAATCATTATTTCTTTGTCGCAAAATGACTTCTAAAAACACCACATCTCTTGCTACATATGCCTGATAGTATACCTGGCATAACTCACATGCCTGATAGAAGAGCAACATAACTTATGGGGAACATTGTGCAAATAAGCAATTTTTCACTGGGTTAAGGTCAATATAAATCCTATTTGAAAATAAAAATTCTCGTCAACCCTAATAAAAACATTATGGTGACTTTTTAATATATATGAGAATCTCCTGCACACAGGGTCTACGGAGGATATTAGGACTACCGCTACAAAAGGTTAAACAGACAACAGGCATCATTCAATGGTTGTGGTTCCTTGATTGGCTGAATTCTGACAAATGTGATCACTTGACTGGCTGAATGCTGATGAATGTGGTCACTTGACTGACTGGGTGGATTCGCCAGATATCACCAGTGCCCTTACCTGTTGTCCTTTCATGTTCCTACTCCTGCCTACAGATAACTGAATAGACTATACTCATAATCAAAAAGCACGCAGTTGACAATATTATCCTACTCCCGACAGCCATTAGAGTTCATGACATCATTCGGGAGGAAAAATGTTTACAGTGATGTACCATTTATTTTCAGACCCAAATCCATATCTTACCAATGTTTTGCAGTTTTTGTGCTCTAAAGTGTTTTCGGAAATGGTTATCCAACAGCATCACTTCACAATATATCTGATGCAGAGGTGATGTCAGATGAAAATTCTTAGAAGCTAACTGCTTATTTTTCTAAAGCTACTTTAATACTAGATTTGTGAAAATTCTTGGTAGAAGTTATTGAAATCAAGGTTCGTATTATTATTCTCCTCAAGCAAATAAAATTGGTAAATTGAGTGATTTTGTTTTACAAAGAGTAAAGTTTGAAATATGAAATGAAAGCCGTATATCATGATTTCCTTTCAGTCTACATATCAAATAAGGTGATAGTGATAATTATAAATCTAAAAGAGGAAGGGTTTATTTGTGTAATATTTTTGAAACATTTGTAAACACCATCTGAACTTACACAAACCTCATTTAACCTCCCTATGCAGCTGAGATTTACGATAATAATATATCAACATTAATGATGCGAGCAGCTGGGGGCTGTGTGGAATGGCTGCTTGTGAAGGAGAGTTTGGGCAATCGCAAGGCTGCTTGGTGTATTTGTTGACATTCACAGGCAGTTGGCACAATGCTCAATCATGAGGATGTCTAGTATATTCTAACTAGCATGCTGAAAATTAAGATAAATCTTGGTTGCTCGGGAGGTTAGGTGAAGTTCACAAAAGTTCTGTTGAAATTTTTACTTACTTTTATATCAAGAAATCCCACACCGTCTTTTACTATTCACAACTATTACCTTACTCAATAACGTAGAATAAGATGTGTTTTCAAATCATACTCCCTAACTTTTATACCATTTTCTGAACATTATACTTCCAATGAATAATGTAATCATTTAATATCTAATGTTTGTCTTGACGCAGAGCAAAACTGCAATATGACTTATGATTATGAATGTTCACCTGAAAATATGAATAGTCTACTGGGAGTCAGAAGGACAGAGCTCTTACCCGAGACCATACTGAAGTGTGGAAAAGTGATGGTTTATAAGTCAAACAACTTAACGTTACATAACTCCAAGATTGGGCCAGCCATCTTCCCAAATATGATTCAAGTTATTGGAAATGTGTCTCCATTACGACCACGCTCAATGTAAAATGTAGTTAGCTTCTTTCGGGATGAATGGGCGGTCTCACTAAACAAAATCCACTGAAATCTAAGAGGACTACACTGTGATTAGCAAAATATTCCTGTAATACTGTACGAGAAGCAGGAAAGTAATAATATATTCATATCAGAAATTTACTGCATATCTGCAAGTACTTTTGTGCTTTGTTGCGGAATCTCTATCCTAATAATATGACACATAACAATAAGCGTAACACAACCCGACCTAAGCCAGAATTGCTAATACATAAATTTCATGAATCATCTGGGTCTCCTACAGTATTACAAGTGTTTTTCACCAACCTCATCGCAAACCTTTTTGTATCTGAGCAGATTTAACCGATGATGGAAACCAAACCAATCTTTACGAAATCAAGTCTACGCTTCACTAGTCTAAAGTACTTATAAAAAAAAAATTACCTTAAAATAAATTAAAAAGATAATAAAACATGGTGAACATAGAGACAATAACAGGAGATTTAGAACAAGAAAATTAACTTAGAAACAAAAAATATTGATAAGCGTAACAAGTGTTCACTTTCCTCTAACATCTGCTGGACGTTGTCTTTGTCAACGACGCAAATAAAAACAAAGACGTCCCCACGTGTGGAAGATGATAGGCTAATGAATTTCACTTTGAAAAAAATATAAATTAGTTAAATACCTTCATCAAATGGGGGGGGGGGGGAGAGAACACGTCGAATTCCATTGAAAAATTCACGTGACGAATTACATTAATTAAGGAAAGGTTAAAGGAATCTGATGGCCTGGGGGAGGGGGGAAGGGTAGTAATAGTAGTGCTACCCTCAACCCCCCCAGACCTCCTATCCTACCCTAGCCCCCCCCCATACAACCATTCCCCCCTCCTCCCCCCTCCCCGGACTAGACCTGCTCACTAGCCCCTATTTAGACACTCGAGTGGAACAAGCCACCATCACCAGTTGGGGCTGGTAGGGCTAGTTTAAACCACACGAACGACAGTTCCAGCGCCAATTGATCGAGCGATGACGCACCTCGGTGGTGGGGGGGGAAAAATGGTGATGGACAAAGGACGAAGGAGAAAATCGCCTTGAAATAATCACTCACCGAAACTCCGCCTCTCCCTGAAGGGCTTCGTCTGGTTGTTCATGGCTGCCTGACCCTCAGGGGAATTTAAAGGAACTCCCGTGGACACTCTACGATCCCTAAAGCAGCTGTAGAACGCCTTAAAAAAATAAGACTTGGAGCGAGTTGAAGGGATGATGGTGGTGTGTGTGTGTGTGTCTGTGCGAGACCCTCTCAGCTGTTCCAATGTTTTGTTTACATCTTCGGTGCTGTTCCAATTCTCTTCCTCCTCGAGTTTATTTTCATCTAAAAATTAATCGTCCTTCAAAAATCGCCCCGTGAGTATTTTCTACTAATTTTTCCCGTCGTCGAGTATGTATATTAATCCATATGGGCCCCGTGGATTGAGAGATAAGTTAATAATGAGTAGTTGCGCAGTGATGAGCGGGGAGGTGAATCTACCAGCCGCAGCCGGGAGGACCGAGCGACGCCATTGGTTCTATTATTAAACAAGCCCGTGTGGAAGGCGGCTCCCGGCCAATCAGCGCGTCTGTTACTCACCGCCCTAAGATCCTGTATTGGTGACTGATGGGCCACGATTTTGCAAAATGATCGTCATGGCGATAACGTCGGCTAGTCCAGACCCTAAAGATCTCACCCCTAAAGTACTCCCAGTGCCTTAAAAAGCTCCCTAAAAGTACAAATTTGAGGCGGATTATGAATATATCGATCGGCGGAGACAGGAGAGAGAAGAGGGAGGGGGGTAGGTTGGTTGAACGAAGCCGTTGACACGCAGTCAATCACAAAGAATGTGAGCGAGCTTGAGGGAGGGGGAGGGGGGATCTCCCCCCCACAATAACCCCCCCACCCACCTACCCACCCTACCAACCCCCACCCTACAACACCAACCCCCTCCCCCCTAAAAGCCCCCCCACCCCCCCTTTTTTTGAAACGGTCGGCTTTCTGTGATGTTTTCCCGCCACATTGGAGTGCGAGGGCGAGGGCCAATCAGCGGCTCCGACGGGAGGGGTCACGTGACCCTTCTTCCCCCTCCATCCCCTCCGTACCAATACCCCACCAATACCTCCCCCCCTCCCTCCTCCTAGATCTTACCCCCCATCTCCCTCTCTCTCTCTCTCTCTCTCTCTCTCTCTCTCTCTCTCTCTCTCTCTCTCTCTCCCCCCCAGTAAAGTGGTGTGCGACGTTGTCAGATGTGGTGGGGAGGACGAGGAGTGTTTAGTGTTTGTGACCGGGGCGATCCGGCAGTGTGTGTGTGTGTCTTCTCCCTGCGCCCCGTGTTCTGTGAGTCGAGGAGGGGACGAGGAGGAGGGAAGAGAAAAATTATTTTGAAGTCCTTTATCAAATATATTAACCATCCCCCCTATACAACCACACCACCATCATCCCCTCTCTCTCTCTCTCTCTCTGTCTCTGTCTCTCTCTCTCAGCAAGAGCTTAAATAAAGCGAAGAAGAAGAAGAAGGAGGAGGGAAAAAGGAAAAATCATTAAGTCATTCACGGCGTGGAAAGTGTGCAAGTGTAAGGTTAGGTTGTGAGTGCTCCCCCCTAAGGACGGAGGGGAGAGAGAAAAAAAAAAAAAAAGGGAGAGAAGGTGGATGGATGGAAGGAAGGAAGGCGTGAGGGATGGTTGGTTCTTTTCCACGAAGGTTTAGTGCGATTAGTGTCTTGAGCCTCGTAGAAAGAAGGAAATAAAAGAGGAAAAAAAATTAGAGGAGAAAATAAAAGAAAAGATTGATATAGAGAGATATATAAAGAGATATATAGATATATTTATATGTTGTTATTTAAGACCAGTGACTGCCAAGGTTTGGAGGTGGTGGTGGGAGTACGTGTGTTGTGGTGTCGGCTGGACGTACACGGGATAACTTGTAATTAAAAAGAACATGGATTATGGTCGCTGTCTTCACTGATTCAGGTAGGTGATATGTGTGTTGTGAGAGAGAGAGAGAGAGGGAAGGGGGGGTAGAGGGAGGTGGTTGTGGGGTCTGCTGCCTCCTCCTCCTGCCTCTCTCTCTCTCTCTCTCTCTCTCTCTCTCTCTCTCTCTCTCTCTCTCCTTGTAGCATTGTTACGGGCGCTACCGTCATCCCTCCCTCCTTCTACCAGCCTCGTCCTTTCCATCTATATACTCCCTACACACCATCACCCTTCCTTCCTTCCTTCCCCCTCCTCAAGCCGTTAAATGGCCATAGGGACTTGAGGAGGGGGGGATATTAGTGTCCCTAAAACTACCATGTGATTTAAGGGGGGGGACATGGTTTACCCTAATGGCTAGTTCGTTGGATTAATTTTACTAGAGACGCCAATAGGTCGTTGGCTTGTTTGTGTGGGGGGGGGAGAGGTAATTATCGCCTCCCTAACAAGCAGTTACAACCTCGTTATCAGGGTAGTTGTGTTTCTCATGTAGGTAGAGATGGTTGTATAATCCATGGCCAAAGTTGTGTTGTTAACAGACGACACGTCGTTTTTGGAGGTAGTTAGAGGCGTAACCCCCCCCTACAAACCCCCTCACCCCCTCTCCAAAGGAATTTGTGTCTTGTAGACATAGTTACGTGAATTACATGATTGGTGGTCGTAATTACCAATTGCATTCTTGGCTGTTAAGGCCACAAGGGTATGTTTGGGTGATTAGAAACTCATAATTAGGAGAGAAATTGGCATTTGTGATTACTGAAGTGGATTTGTGTAGTGGTGTTACCACACACTGTCTCAGGTCATATATGGGGGGGGGGACGGCGGGGCGCGGGAGGGGGGCGAGGGTGGGGGGTTAACACCAGCATTCTGGGGGTCAGGTCATGAGGGTGAGTGTGAGGTCATGAGGAAAAAGGATGCGTTTGTGGCAAGGTCACGGACGCCATTGACCTGTGGTCACCCCTCCCCCCCTTCCTCCTTCAGGGGGGGAGAGAGGGGGGTGTGGTTGTTAGGGGTCATGTGTCAGGTCACTGGTTTATGGTTGTGTCAGGTCACACACACACACACACACACACACACACACACACACGTATTGGTAGAGGGGTAAGAAGTCACAAGTTTTATAGGGGGGGGGGTAAGTAGAGGAGTGGAAGGGAGGAGGGGGGAAAGCGTTCAAGATCCCCCCCCCATTAAAGGTCACACCTCAGGGGGGGGGGTTGTTAGGGAGGTCACAATATACCAAGGTCATGATAGCACGGTCGTTAGGTGTCATCAGGCAAGGAAGGCGCTCCCGAGAGAGAGTGGGAAACGATCAGATTGTTATCTACCCCAACAGGATCTACGTCTACGTTTACCTATAGGGTAAGGGTAGGGGGACGGGGTAGGTCAAGAAATTAAGGTGTGGGTAATTACATGTGTGTGTGTGTGTGTGTGTGTGTGTATGTGTGTGTGTGTGTGTGTGTGTGTGTGTGTGTGTGTGTGTGTAGCCTTGTTGAAGACTGTCTTACAATACAGGTGTAGTTTGCCTGGTATAGTATAGTAAATCCGACCTTAAGTGGGTTTTGCATTGATAGATGGGTAGATAGATAGGTAGATATATAGATAGGAAGATAGATAGATAGGTAGGTAGATAGATAGGTAGGTAGATAGATGGGTATGTAGATAGATATGTAGGTAGATAGATAGGTAGATAGATAGATGGGTAGGTAGATAGATAGGTAGGTAGATATAGGATGACCCCATGTTTGTGGTAGTAGTAGGGGGAGGGGTCAAAGGTCACATCCAGAGTCACTGGTCTTGACCAAAGTGATCTTGGAGGCTCATTAAACCCATGGTTGACCTGGTTTAATAGGGGGGATATAGGGGGGGGGTTTGTAAAAGGCGCTTGCAGTAGGGGAAGGGGGGGTTAAGTTGACGGCGGTGGTGAAATTGGTGGGGGGTCACCAGCAGAGGGGGGGAGGGGGGGAAGAAGAGGGTATTAGAGGTCAAATTACTTAACAGGGAGTTGTCGTAGTTTGTAGTTCAGAAGGGGGGGGTGGTTGAAGAGGGGGAGGGGATGTAAATGTGATCGCACTGGGTCAAGGGGGGGGAATTGCCTGGGGGGAAGGGGGGGAGGGAGGTCACACCGTGTCAGCAGGTCACTTGGTTTGAGGGAGGGAGGGGGGGTGGGGTGGGGGGAGGTCGAGTAGAAAAACACGTCAAGTGCTTGTCTACATCTACCGCTCAGTGCTTGTGTTTATCTACCTGCCAGTGCTTGTGTTTATCTACCTGCCAGTGCTTGTTTATCTACCTGCCAGTGCTTGTGTTTATCTACCAGCCAGTGCTTGTGTATATCTACCTGCCAGTGCTTGTGTTTATCTACCTGCCAGTGCTTGTGTATATCTACCCACCAGTGCTTGTGTTTATCTACCCGCCAGTGCTTGTGTTTATCTACCAGCCAGTGCTTGTGTTTATCTACCCGCCAGTGCTTGTGTTTATCTACCTGCCAGTGCTTGTGTTTATCTACCTGCCAGTGCTTGTGTTTATCTACCAGCCAGTGCTTGTGTTTATCTACCAGCCAGTGCTTGTGTTTATCTACCAGCCAGTGCTTGTGTTTATCTACCAGCCAGTGCTTGTGTTTATCTACCAGCCAGTGCTTGTGTTTATCTACCTGCCAGTGCTTGTGTTTATCTACCAGCCAGTGCTTGTGTTTATCTACCAGCCAGTGCTTGTGTTTATCTACCAGCCAGTGCTTGTGTTTATCTACCAGCCAGTGCTTGTGTTTATCTACCAGCCAGTGCTTGTGTTTATCTACCAGCCAGTGCTTGTGTTTATCTACCAGCCAGTGCTTGTGTTTATCTACCTGCCAGTGCTTGTGTTTATCTACCTGCCAGTGCTTGTGTTTATCTACCGCTCAGTGCTTGTGTTTATCTACCTGCCAGTGCTTGTGTTTATCTACCTGCCAGTGCTTGTGTTTATCTACCAGCCAGTGCTTGTGTTTATCTACCAGCCAGTGCTTGTGTTTATCTACCAGCCAGTGCTTGTGTTTATCTACCTGCCAGTGCTTGTGTTTATCTACCCACCAGTGCTTGTGTTTATCTACCAGCCAGTGCTTGTGTTTATCTACAAGCCAGTGCTTGTGTTTATCTACCTGCCAGTGCTTGTGTTTTTCTACCTGCCAGTGCTTGTGTTTATCTACCTGCCAGTGCTTGTGTTTATCTACCAGCCAGTGCTTGTGTTTATCTACCAGCCAGTGCTTGTGTTTATCTACCTGCCAGTGCTTGTGTTTATCTACCTGCCAGTGCTTGTGTTTATCTACCAGCCAGTGCTTGTGTTTATCTACCCACCAGTGCTTGTGTTTATCTACCAGCCAGTGCTTGTCTACATCTACCACCCAGACCAGTGCTTGTGTATATCAACCACCCAGTGCTTGTCTACCTACATCTACCGACCTACCACCCAGTCATTGTTTACATCTACCACCCAGTGCTTATCTACCTCTGCCACCCAGTCCTTGTTTACATCAACCACCCAGTCCTTCTTTACATCTACCACCCAGAGTTTGTTTACATCTACCACCCAGTGTTTATCTACATCGACCACCCAGTGTTTATCTACATCTACCACTCAGTCCTTGTTTACATCAACCACCCAGTCCTTGCCTACATCTACCACCCAGAGCTTGCGTACATCTACCACCTAGAGTTTATCTACATCTACCACCCAGTGTTTATCTACATCTACCAACCCAGTCCTTGTTTACATCAACCACCCAGTCCTTGCCTACATCTACCACCCAGAGCTTGCGTACATCTACCACCTAGAGTTTATCTACATCTACCACCCAGTGCTTATCTACATCTACCATCCAGTCCTTGTTTACATCAACCACCCAGTCCTTGTTTACATTTACCACCCAGAGTTTGTTTACATCTACCACCCAGAGCTTGCCTACATCTACCACCCAGTGCTTATCTACATCTACCAACCCAGTGTTTATCTACATCTACCCTCCCCAGTGTGACCTAACTTTAATTCTACCATCACGGACACGCTTGTGTGTGTATATGTTTATATAGTAACATATAAATCTAATTATCATAAATAGATTAATACTGCCAGCGCATTACTCTATGTTATTCAGCTTATCTTCAGTTATCTTCCTTTATCAGTTATTTATATTGGTTTATTGGTTGTGGTTGTGGAGGTTGTGGTGTGTTAAGACGGGGTGGGGGGGTTGTGGTGGGAGTTGTTAAGTTAGAGGGGTGGAGGGAGCTGTGGGGTTTAAGTTAGAGGGGGGAGCTGTGGGGTTTAAGTTAGAGGGGGGGGAGCTGTGGGGTTTAAGTTAGAGGGGGGGAGCTGTGGGGTTGAAGTTAGAAGAGGGGTGGGGGCTATGGGGTTTAAGTTAGAGGGGTGGGGGGAACTGTGGGGTTTAAGTTAATGGGGAGCTGCTATGGGGGTTAAGTTAATGGGGGAGCTATGGGGTTAAAAGGGGGGAGTTATGGGGGTTAAGTCAGGGGGGAGCTATGGGGGTTAAAGGGGGTAAGATATGGGGGGGGGAGAGAGGAAGTTATAGTATAATGAAGTTTAAATGCTTTATCCCACTATGTCAATATAAACATTATATTTACCATCGTTCGTAGTTTAAACGACCATAGGTAGTTTGGTATCCTTTGAAACTGGCTCGTTTATATGTTGTTTCCTTCTAATTACTGAACTGCTACTGACGTGTATGATCACAGTGGCGTACTGCATGATCTCACTGGCGTAATGCATGATAACTGTGGCGTAATGATGATCTCAGTGGCGTAATGTATGGTCTCAGTGGCGTAATGTATGATCACTGTGGCGTAATGCATGATCACAGTGGCGTAATGCATGATCACAGTGGCGTAATGTATGATCACAGTGGCGTACTGTATGATCACAGTGGCGTAATGCATGATCACAGTGACGTAATGCATGATCACAGTGGCGTAATGTATGATCACAGTGGCGTACTGCATGATCTCAGTGGCGTAATGCATGATCTCAGTGGCGTAATGCATGATCACAGTGGCGTAATGATGATCTCAGTGGTGTAATGCATGATCACAGTGGTGTAATTCCTGATCTCAGTGGCGTAATGTACGATCACAGTGGCGTAATGATGATCTCAGTGGCGTAATGTATGATCTCAGTGGCATAATGCATGATCACAGTGGTGTAATTCCTGGTCTCAGTGGCGTAATGCATGATCACAGTTGCGTAATGCATAATCACAGTGGCGTAATGCATGATCACAGTGACATAATGATGATCTCAGTGACGTAATGATGATCTCAGTGGCATAATGTATACTCTCATTGGCGTAATGCATGATCACTGTGGCGTAATGCATGATCACTGTGGCGTACTGCATGATTTCAGTGGCGTAATGTATGATTTCACTGGCGTAATGCATGATAACTGTGGCGTAATGCATGATCACAGTGGCGTAATGTATGATCTCACTCGCGTAATGCATGATAACTGTGGCGTAATGCATGATCACAGTGGCGTAATGTATGATCTCAGTGGCATGATGCCTGATCACAGTGGCGTAATGTATGATCTCAGTGGCGTAGTGTATGATCTCAGTGGCGTAATGCATGTGTGTGTGTGTGTGTGTGTGTGTGTGTGTAGTGATAACATCCCCACACACACACACACACACACACACACACACACACACACACACACAAAACCCCAAACCAGCAGTTCGGTCGTTACAACGTGTGTGTGTGTGTGTGTGTGTGTGTGTGTGTGTGTGTGTGTGTGTGTGTGTGTGAGAGAGAGAGAGAGAGAGAGAGAGAGAGAGAGAGAGAGAGAGAGAGAGAGAGAGATAACGATTTAACAGCCTCGTAATCACCTGGTAGACGCGGCCCTTCACCACACCACGCTAAATAAGGAGCAATAAGGGCAATTGCGGGGGGGGGGGGAGGGGGGACGTTTGGGACAAGTGATCCCAATTTTCGAAAACAATGTCAAAATATCATAAATTAATTTACATGGATCAACTTGATTAATTTACATGGATCAACTTGATTAATTTACATTGATCAACTTGATTAATTTACATGGATCAACTTGATTAATTTACATGGATCAACTTGATTAATTTACATTGATCGACTTGATTAATTTACATGGATCAACTTGATTAATTTACATGGATCAACCTGATTAATTTACATGGATCAACTTGATTAATTTACATGGATCAACTTGATTAATTTACATTGATCAACTTGATTAATTTACATTGATCGACTTGATTAATTTACATGGATCAACTTGATTAATTTACATGGATCAACTTGATTAATTTACATGGATCAACCTGATTAATTTACATGGATCAACTTGATTAATTTACATTGATCAACTTGATTAATTTACATTGATCAACTTGATTAATTTACATTGATCGACTTGATTAATTTACATGGATCAACTTGATTAATTTACATTGATCAACTTGATTAATTTACATTGATCAACTTGATTAATTTACATGGATCAACTTGATTAATTTACATTGATCGACTTGATTAATTTACATGGATCAACTTGATTAATTTACATGGATCAACTTGATTAATTCACATTGATCAACTTGATTAATTTCCTTGTTATTATAAATTCATTTTAATTGGGACCAAAAGAAAATGGAATCCTGGATTTGTTCCAGCGACATACCCTTATTACAGCGAGATGTCCTTATTACAGCGAGATGTCCTTATTACAGCGAGATGCTCTTATTACAGCGAGATGCCCTTATTACAGCGAGATGTCCTTATTACAGCGAGATGCTCTTATTACAGCGAGATGCCCTTATTACAGCGAGATGTCCTTATTACAGCGAGATGCCCTTATTACAGCGAGATGCCCTTATTACAGCGAGATGTCCTTATTACAGCGAGATGTCCTTATTACAGCGAGATGCCCTTATTACAGCGAGATGCCCTTATTACAGCGAGATGTCCTTATTACAGCGAGATGCCCTTATTACAGCGAGATGCCCTTATTACAGCGAGATGCCCTTATTACAGCGAGATGTCCTTATTACAGCGAGATGTCCTTATTACAGCGAGATGCCCTTATTACAGCGAGATGTCCTTATTACAGCGAGATGCCCTTATTACAGCGAGATGTCCTTATTACAGCGAGATGTCCTTATTACAGCGAGATGCTCTTATTACAGCGAGATGCTCTTATTACAGCGAGATGCCCTTATTACAGCGAGATGTCCTTATTACAGCGAGATGTCCTTATTACAGCGAGATGTCCTTATTACAGCGAGATGTCCTTATTACAGCGAGATGCTCTTATTACAGCGAGATGCCCTTATTACAGCGAGATGTCCTTATTACAGCGAGATGCTCTTATTACAGCGAGATGCCCTTATTACAGCGAGATGTCCTTATTACAGCGAGATGCTCTTATTACAGCGAGATGCCCTTATTACAGCGAGATGCCCTTATTACAGCGAGATGTCCTTATTACAGCGAGATGTCCTTATTACAGCGAGATGCTCTTATTACAGCGAGATGCCCTTATTACAGCGAGATGTCCTTATTACACCGAGATGCCCTTATTACAGCGAGATGTCCTTATTACAGCGAGATGCCCTTATTACAGCGAGATGCCCTTATTACAGCGAGATGCCCTTATTACAGCGAGATGTCCTTATTACAGCGTTAATTACCATTGCCTTCGGATACAGACTTTATGTATCAGTCCGTTGATCAGGTAACTGTATTATGTATCATTAATACAGTAGGACAGTAGTGTATTCTCAAATACAGTGCCTCTGTATTGGGACCTGTACTGTCTATTGGGGGTGTAGGTGGGTGGGGTGGGTGGGGTACAGCATTCTGTATCCCTTACAGCCTGTATTGTGTCCACGTTCACGCTTGTCTATTGGGATTAATCCAGCCTCGAGATTATTAATCGTTGATCAAGGTACAGGAATTATGTATCCCTCACGATCAACGTCGCCTTGACCATTAACTGTATCACGCTACAGCCATTCCTACTGTATCAGCTCCGCGGGTGTAAATACTGTATTAAAGGGGAGCGCCATCCATGGTGTAGGGGGGGAAGGGGGAAGTGTCTGGTCCGAAGCAAGGGGTTTGTGTTGGAGGAGGGGGAAGGGGTCAGAAAGGGGGAGGGGGAAGGAGTCTGGTCCGAGGCAAGGGTTTGTGTTGGGGGGAAGGAGGGGGGAAAGGGGAAGGGGTCAGAAAGGGGGAAGGGGGAGGGAGTCTGGTCCGAGGCAAGGGGTTGTGTTGGGGGGGAAGGAGGGGGGAAAGGGGAAGGGGGTCAGAAAGGGGGAAGGGGGAGGGAGTCTGGTCCGAGGCAAGGGTTTGTGTTGGGGGGGAAGGAGGGGGGGAAAGGGAAGGGGTCAGAAAGGGGGAAGGGGGAGGGATTCTGGTCCGAGGCAAGGGTTTGTGTTGGGGGGGAAGGAGGGGGAAAGGGGAAGGGGTCAGAAAGGGGGAAGGGGGGGGAGTCTGGTCCGAGGCAAGGGGTTGTGTTGGGGGGAAGGGGAAGGGGTCAGAAACAAGCTGGATTCCCCCCTCCCCCCCTCCTCAATCCTCCCTCCCTCCCTCCCTTTGGCTTCGAACCACCACCACCTCTACCACCCTCTTCCCCCTCATCAACCCCTCCCCCACTCTACTTCTACTACTACTTCTACTTTCCCCCTCCCCCCCCCCCCCCCAAAAGAACTACTGGGTAGAATGTCCAGTTTGGACTGTAATGTATCCTGATGTAGAAAACGGGCCGAGGGGTACCATCTTGTACCATGAGGGATGTTTTACCGTTGTCCTATCCTGCCATGTGTCCCTGTGTGGTATACAGGGAGGGAGGGGGTGGGGTCAACGGAACGGCCCTGGGATCCTTCATCGCTATCCCAAATGAATCCCAAGGTTTAAACTGCAGGAAAAAATCATTGAACGCCTTTTTGAAATATGGGGGGCGTGGGTGGGTGGGCGTGGGCGCGGGGGGCGCGGTCATGCAAGCGGTGGAGGGGGGGAGGGGGGGGTGGGGGGTGGAGTTTGACCGACCCACTAAGGTGTCCCAGGTCGAATACAGTCGACAGATATACGCGGAACGTTATTATCCTACTGTATCCCTTACTGTATTTGGGGGGGAAGCCTCCACGGGCGAAGATACAGCGAGGTCAAAGAAGGGGAGGGAGGTCAAAGGTCACGCCTTGAGGGGGGGTAGGTGTGGGGGGGTGTGTCAGGTCGTCACAGGTCACGCCAAGGGAGGCGGGGAGGGGGTCGTCGACCATATATATATATATATATATATATATATATATATATATATATATATATATATATATATATATATATTTATATATATATATATATAGGTCGAATACCTGGTCGACTGTATTTCTGTATTATTTCTCTATGGCATATTCGGATCCCCAAATAGGTTTCTTTTTTGGGAGCCTGGAAACTAAAAATGTCTTTGACGAACGAAAGTGTATTTTAAGTATAAGTATTGTGTGGTTTGACGAACAAAAGTGTATTTTAAGTATAAGTATTGTGTGGTTTGACGAACAAAAGTGTATTTTAAGTATAAGTATTGTGTGGTTTGACGAACAAAAGTGTATTTTAAGTATAAGTATTGTGTGGTTTGACGAACAAAAGTGTATTTTAAGTATAAGTATTGTGTGGTTTGACGAACAAAAGTGTATTTTAAGTATAAGTATTGTGTGGTTTGACGAACAAAAGTGTATTTTAAGTATAAGTATTGAGTGTTTTGACGAACAAAAGTGTCTTTTAAGTATAAGTATTGAGTGGTTTGACCAACAAAAGTGTATTTTAAGTATAAGTATTGTGTGGTTTGACGAACAAAAGTGTATTTTAAGTATAAGTATTGTGTGGCTTGAACAAAAGTGTATTTTAAGTATAAGTATTGTGTGGTTTGACGAACAAAAGTGTCTTTTATAAGTATTATGTAATTCCATTCTATTCTATTTAAGTATAGCATTCCGTTTTCTATATGATAAATGGAGGGATTGATAGGAGAAAATAGGGAGGGAGGCATGGGGAAAAAAGGGGGGTTAAATACATAATTCATAATATGAATAAATGTAATTTTTCAAATCTGTTTTCTGTGTAATGCAAGCCAACCACTTCCCGTTTTCAAAATGAAAAGAAATTTATTTTTCTTAGTTTAAACTAACGTAATTTGTGTGATTATTTAGCTTTAGATGGAACTAATGTAATTTGTGTATCATTATTAAGCTTTGATTTGAAACTAACGTAATTTTGTATGATTATTTAGCTTTAATTGTAACTAATGTAATTTTGTATCATTTATTTAGCTTTAGTTAGAACTAATGTGATTTTATATTTAACTTTTGTTAGAAAATAATATAATTTCTGATAATTTTTCTTTAGTTAGAACCCAATGTAATTTGTGTATCATTAATTAACTTTAATTAGAACCCAATGTAATTTTGTATAATTATTTTGCTTTCATTAGAACGTTTCATTATTTACCTTCGGTAAGAACTGCACTTGACGCAGATTTGATTTTGTTAAAACTTTATTCAAAACCTGAACTTAATTAATATAATTACCGTAGTTCCAATTTACAAATTATATCATATTTTTCCCCCTGATGTAATCATGGTTCATAATAAAAATGAAGAAAATGGGTTATTATGATATATTTCCATTTTAGATTACATTACTATTATTTTTTTCCATTTGGATTATTTTTAGATTACATTACGATTATTTTTTTCCATTTGGATTATTTTTTTACATAAGGAATTATTTTTTTTTCACTTGAATAGAGATTAGCTGACGTGGCAGAAATTACATCGTCCATTCATTTTTCCCCTCTGAAAAATAAGGTGATTTAATGTAATTTTACAAAGGAATTAAGAATTAAGAAGGAACAGAGAAGGGGGCCAGGTGAGGATATTCCCTCAAAGGCCCAGTCCTCTGTTCTTAACGCTACCTCGCTATCGCGGGAAATGGCGAATAGTATGAAAAGAAAATATATATATATATTCCTTGTGGAAAATCTATATAGATTTAGGATGTGTTTGTAAACAAGAAAAATCCTTGTGCGAAATGTAATCAGGAAGGTTACATGATATTGTTCTTATAGGAGAAGTAATTAAGTAATCATTATCTATCTATCTATCTATCTATCTATCTACCTATCTATCTATCTATCTATCTATCTGTCTATTTATCTATCTATCTATCTACCTATCTATCTATCTATCTATCTATCTATCTATATATATATATATATATATATATATATATATATATATATATATATATATATATATTATTTTTTATATTTGTGGGGAGGTATAAGCAAAAATAAGGTCTTTACTTTTTTTTTAAAACTAATTAAAGAAAATGTAAGGTCAGACTGACTGTATTTGATTAATGGTGTATTTATGAAATGTATTTGTATTTACTGTATCATCAAAATACGATATATTATTTTGGGGTCGTTTTTATTTTTAAAGGTAAAATATAATTCGGTCAAATGGTTTTGTTTACGTCCCACGTCGAATGCGCCCTAGGGACCCAGCAAAGGGGTTGGGGGGGGGGGGGTTATACCGTGTGTTGTGGGTTGTGAGTGAGTGTGTGAGTTGTGTGTGAGTGTGTGAGTTGTGAGTGAGTGAGTGAGTTCCGTCACTTTATATATATACCCCAGACGACGCGCTGTGGCTTGGGCCAGACAGACTGATAGATAGATAGATAGACATTACAGACATTAAAGGGGAGGGAAGGGTACAGAAATAATGGGCTGAGGGGACTCCCCTCCCCTCCCCCCCCTATGTATTCAGTACGTAGACACAAGCACAATACAGAATGGGGTGCTGTACCCATGTACTGTAATACACGGATGGGGAGCGACCCCATGCACAATACAGAATGGGGTGCTGTACCCATGTACTGTAATACACGGATGGGGAGCGACCCCATGCACAATACAGGATGGGGTGCTGTACCCATGTACTGTAATACACGGATGGGGAGCGACCCCATGCACAATACAGGATGGGGTGCTGTACCCATGTACTGTAATACACGGATGGGGAGCGACCCCATGCACAATACAGGATGGGGTGCTGTACCCATGTACTGTAACACAGGATGGGGTGCTGTACCCATGCACAATACAGGATGGGGTGCTGTACCCATGTACTGTAATACACGGATGGGGAGCGACCCCATGGACAATACAGGATGGGGTGCTGTACCCATGCACAATACAGAATGGGGTGCTGTACCCATGTACTGTAATACACGGATGGGTAGCGACCCCATGCACAATACAGAATGGGGTGCTGTACCCATGTACTGTAATACACGGATGGGGAGCGACCCCATGCACAATACAGAATGGGGTGCTGTACCCATGTACTGTAATACACGGATGGGTAGCGACCCCATGGACAATACAGGATGGGGTGCTGTACCCATGCACAATACAGGATGGGGTGCTGTACCCATGTACTGTAATACACGGATGGGTAGCGACCCCATGCACAATACAGAATGGGGTGCTGTACCCATGTACTGTAATACACGGATGGGGAGCGACCCCATGGACAATACAGGATGGGGTGCTGTACCCATGCACAATACAGGATGGGGTGCTGTACCCATGTACTGTAATACACGGATGGGTAGCGACCCCATGCACAATACAGAATGGGGTGCTGTACCCATGTACTGTAATACACGGATGGGGAGCGACCCCATGCACAATACAGGATGGGGTGCTGTACCCATGTACTGTAATGAAAACTCACGAGTGTACTTCTAACCATTAGATTTGCGTAAACTTCCCGTTCATGCGTTAGTCCTGTATATGATATATATATATATATATATATATATATATATATATATATATATATATATATATATATATATATATATATATATACGCTATACGCCCCATAGTGATATATTTCCACAGTATGGGGGATTGTATTTTACATGCCGTATTTTGATATATATACTCAGAATGGGGCCGTATTTTAAGCCCCGTATTTTCGTATATATCCCCCAGCATGGGGTCGTATTTTATACCCCATGTTTACATATATACCTTCGGTATGGGGTCGTATTTTATACCCCATGTTTTTATATATACCCTCAGTATGGGGTCGTATTTTATACCCCATGTTTTCATATATACCCTCAGTATGGGGTCGTATTTTATACCCCATGTTTTCATATATACCCTCAGTATGGGGTCGTATTTTATACCCCATGTTTTCATATATACCCCCAGTATGGGGTCGTATTTTATACCCCATGTTTTCATATATTCCCCAGTATGGGGTGGTATTTTATACCCCATGTTTACATATATACCCCCAGTATGGGGTCGTATTTTATACCCCATGTTTTCATATATACCCCAGTATGGGGTCGTATTTTATACCCCATGTTTTCATATATATATATATATATATATATATATATATATATATATATATATATATATATATATATATATATACCCCCATTATTTGGGGGGTCATCTTGTATAACCCCATATTTTCATATCCATACCCCCATTATAGGGGGTGGGTGGGTGGGTCATCTTATATATATATATATATATATATATATATATATATATATATATATATATATATATATATACATACATATACCCCCCACACCAACATTATGGGGGAGGACAAGCAAGCACCACCCCCCATCATCCCCCCATGACCCAATAGCCACTCCCTCAAGTGTTCTCTTCTGTTCTAGTACACAACATTATCTGTCAGCTGGTTCGTAACACCCGGTCATCAGGGGTGTAGAGGAGGGCCCCCCGCCCCCCTACACCCACCCTACACACTCCCCACACCCCACAGCTATCTCTCGGCACACCCCTCCCCCCCCACACACGGCTATATCTCTCCCCCACCCTCCCCCCACAGCTATCTCTGGGTGAAGACAGTGTTGTATTGTTATAACATTTAAGATACCCGGTTGTTGTGTGACTATGTACGTATGTGTAGATATGTTGTTATATGTCTGTGTGTATGTATGTATGTATGTATGTATGTATGTATGTATGTATGTATGTATGTATGTATGTATGTATGTATGTATGTATGTATGTATGTATGTATGTATGTATGTATGTATGTATGTATGTATGTATGTATGTATGTATGTATGTATGTATGTATGTATGTATGTATGTATGTATGTATGTATGTATGTATGTATGTATGTATGTATGTATGTATGTATGTATGTATGTATGTATGTATGTATGTATGTATGTATGTATGTATGTATGTATGTATGTATGTATGTATGTATGTATGTATGTATGTATGTATGTATGTATGTATGTATGTATGTATGTATGTATGTATGTATGTATGTATGTATGTATGTATGTATGTATGTATGTATGTATGTATGTATGTATGTATGTATGTATGTATGTATGTATGTATGTATGTATGTATGTATGTATGTATGTATGTATGTATGTATGTATGTATGTATGTATGTATGTATGTATGTATGTATGTATGTATGTATGTATGTATGTATGTATGTATGTATGTATGTATGTATGTATGTATGTATGTATGTATGTATGTATGTATGTATGTATGTATGTATGTATGTATGTATGTATGTATGTATGTATGTATGTATGTATGTATGTATGTATGTATGTATGTATGTATGTATGTATGTATGTATGTATGTATGTATGTATGTATGTATGTATGTATGTATGTATGTATGTATGTATGTATGTATGTATGTATGTATGTATGTATGTATGTATGTATGTATGTATGTATGTATGTATGTATGTATGTATGTATGTATGTATGTATGTATGTATGTATGTATGTATGTATGTATGTATGTATGTATGTATGTATGTATGTATGTATGTATGTATGTATGTATGTATGTATGTATGTATGTATGTATGTATGTATGTATGTATGTATGTATGTATGTATGTATGTATGTATGTATGTATGTATGTATGTATGTATGTATGTATGTATGTATGTATGTATGTATGTATGTATGTATGTATGTATGTATGTATGTATGTATGTATGTATGTATGTATGTATGTATGTATGTATGTATGTATGTATGTATGTATGTATGTATGTATGTATGTATGTATGTATGTATGTATGTATGTATGTATGTATGTATGTATGTATGTATGTATGTATGTATGTATGTATGTATGTATGTATGTATGTATGTATGTATGTATGTATGTATGTATGTATGTATGTATGTATGTATGTATGTATGTATGTATGTATGTATGTATGTATGTATGTATGTATGTATGTATGTATGTATGTATGTATGTATGTATGTATGTATGTATGTATGTATGTATGTATGTATGTATGTATGTATGTATGTATGTATGTATGTATGTATGTATGTATGTATGTATGTATGTATGTATGTATGTATGTATGTATGTATGTATGTATGTATGTATGTATGTATGTATGTATGTATGTATGTATGTATGTATGTATGTATGTATGTATGTATGTATGTATGTATGTATGTATGTATGTATGTATGTATGTATGTATGTATGTATGTATGTATGTATGTATGTATGTATGTATGTATGTATGTATGTATGTATGTATGTATGTATGTATGTATGTATGTATGTATGTATGTATGTATGTATGTATGTATGTATGTATGTATGTATGTATGTATGTATGTATGTATGTATGTATGTATGTATGTATGTATGTATGTATGTATGTATGTATGTATGTATGTATGTATGTATGTATGTATGTATGTATGTATGTATGTATGTATGTATGTATGTATGTATGTATGTATGTATGTATGTATGTATGTATGTATGTATGTATGTATGTATGTATGTATGTATGTATGTATGTATGTATGTATGTATGTATGTATGTATGTATGTATGTATGTATGTATGTATGTATGTATGTATGTATGTATGTATGTATGTATGTATGTATGTATGTATGTATGTATGTATGTATGTATGTATGTATGTATGTATGTATGTATGTATGTATGTATGTATGTATGTATGTATGTATGTATGTATGTATGTATGTATGTATGTATGTATGTATGTATGTATGTATGTATGTATGTATGTATGTATGTATGTATGTATGTATGTATGTATGTATGTATGTATGTATGTATGTATGTATGTATGTATGTATGTATGTATGTATGTATGTATGTATGTATGTATGTATGTATGTATGTATGTATGTATGTATGTATGTATGTATGTATGTATGTATGTATGTATGTATGTATGTATGTATGTATGTATGTATGTATGTATGTATGTATGTATGTATGTATGTATGTATGTATGTATGTATGTATGTATGTATGTATGTATGTATGTATGTATGTATGTATGTATGTATGTATGTATGTATGTATGTATGTATGTATGTATGTATGTATGTATGTATGTATGTATGTATGTATGTATGTATGTATGTATGTATGTATGTATGTATGTATGTATGTATGTATGTATGTATGTATGTATGTATGTATGTATGTATGTATGTATGTATGTATGTATGTATGTATGTATGTATGTATGTATGTATGTATGTATGTATGTATGTATGTATGTATGTATGTATGTATGTATGTATGTATGTATGTATGTATGTATGTATGTATGTATGTATGTAATATATATATATATATATATATTACTTTGTCGCTGTCTCCCGCGTTAGCGAGGTAGCGCAAGGAAACAGACGAAAGAATGGGCCAACCCACATACACATGTATATACATACACGTCCACACACGCAAATATACATACCTATACATCTCAACGTACACATATATATACACACACAGACATATACATATATACACATGTACATAATTCATACTTGCTGCCTTTATTCATTCCCGTCGCAGTATATATATATATATATATATATATATATATATATATATATATATAGGGGAGAAAGAATACTTCCCACGTATTCCCTGCGTGTCGTAGAAGGCGACTAAAAGGGGAGGGAGCGGGGGGCTGGAAATCCTCCCCTCTTAATTTTTTTTTAATTTTCCAAAAGAAGGAACAGAGAAGGGGGCCAGGTGAGGATATTCCCTGTGGCCCAGTTCTCTGTTCTTAACGCTACCTCGCTAACGCGGGAAATGGCGAATAGTTTGAAAAAAAAAAATATTTATATATAAACTACTTGGGTCTGGGAAGCCCCTTGTGTCGTTGTAGGGCGTCGTGGGGTGGTTGTGGGGTGGGGGTTGGAGGGGTTATAGGGGGGGTAGGGAAGATGATAATGTACAATGGGACACAGAAGAGGTAGGTACTCTGTGTACGCCAGCTGTGGCACAGAGAAGTACTAGCCCTGCTCCTGTACGTAGCGTTTGATGTAGACGCGAGCTATGTGTGGCACAGAGCATTACAACTACTACTACTACTACTACTGTTCGTAGTGTGTGATATAGACAAGAGCTGTGGCATAGAGATCCTACTGTTCGTGGTGTACACAAGGCTGTGGTACAGTCCATGTGTTACGGGCATAGAAATGGCTGTGGCACAGAAGTGATGGTAGTAATGGTGGTGTATGAACACCATCTGTGGCACAGAAATCATGGTAGTAATGGTGGTGTATAAACACCATCTGTGGCACAGAAATCATGGTAGTAATGGTGGTGGTACAGAAACCACGCTGTGGGAGGGTCTTCTACCCCACACAGCTGTGGTCTGGCACCTTACCTTACCTTACGTAGACCTTACGATGGTCTGGGAGGGTCTTCTACCCCCACACAGCTGTGGTCTGGCACCTTACCTTACCTTACGTAGACCTTACGATGGTCTGGGAGGGTCTTCTACCCCCTACACAGCTGGGGTCTGGCACCTTACCTTACCTTACGTAGACCTTACGATGGTTTGGGAGGGTCTTCTACCCCCCACAGCTGGGGTCTGGCACCTTACCTTACCTTACGTAGACCTTACGATGGTCTGGGAGGGTCTTCTACCCCCCACACAGCTGGGGTCTGGCACCTTACCTTACCTTACGTAGACCTTACGATGGTTTGGAATGTCTTCTACCCCCCACAGCTGGGGTCTGGCACCTAACGTAGACCTTACGATGGTTTGGGAGGGTCTTCTACCCCCACACAGCTGGGGTCTGGCACCTTACCTTACCTTACGTAGACCTTACGATGGTTTGGGAGGGTCTTCTACCCCCACACAGCTGGGGTCTGGCACCTTACCTTACCTTACGTAGACCTTACGATGGTTTGGGAGGTCTTCTACCCCCACACAGCTGGGGTCTGGCACCTTACCTTACCTTACGTAGACCTTACGATGGTTTGGGAGGTCTTCTACCCCCACACAGCTGGGGTCTGGCACCTTACCTTACCTTACGTAGACCTTACGATGGTTTGGGAGGTCTTCTACCCCCACACAGCTGGGGTCTGGCACCTTACCTTACCTTACGTAGACCTTACGATGGTTTGGGAGGGTCTTCTACCCCCACACAGCTGGGGTCTGGCACCTTACCTTACCTTACGTGACCTTACGATGGTTTGGGAGGTCTTCTACCCCCACACAGCTGGGGTCTGGCACCTTACCTTACCTTACGTAGACCTTACGATGGTTTGGGAGGTCTTCTACCCCCACACAGCTGGGGTCTGGCACCTTACCTTACCTTACGTAGACCTTACGATGGTTTGGGAGGTCTTCTACCCCCACACAGCTGGGGTCTGGCACCTTACCTTACCTTACGTAGACCTTACGATGGTTTGGGAGGTCTTCTACCCCCACACAGCTGGGGTCTGGCACCTTACCTTACCTTACCTTAGTCCTTCAATCCCACAGCTATTGAGTAAGACAGACGAACCCTCAGCACCTCCCTAAGGTAAAAGGTAAATAAGGTACAGGTAAAGGTAAGGTAAAGGTAAAGGTAAGGTAAGGGTAAGGGTGACCAGCAGGTATACGAACCCTCCCCCTCCCCCCCCTTCCCCACACACACCATTCTGACCCACGGTTAGAGGGAGGGGGGGGAGGGGGTGGGGGGGTTTGGGTAGGCCCCGGGGCTCCGGCCTGAGAGAGAGAGAGAGAGAGAGAGAGAGAGAGAGAGAGAGAGAGAGAGAGAGAGAGAGAGAGAGAGAAACCTAATTCTCAGAGAGAGAGAGAGAGACCCAAGCCCAACCCCTCCCCCCCTACTCTTCTCCTCTCCCCTCCCCTCCCCACACACACACACACACACACACACACACACATACACACACACACACACACACACACACACACACACACACACACACACATACACACACACACACACACAGGCACACACACAAACATACACACAAACATACACACACACACACACACACACACACACACACACACACACACATACACACACACACACACACACACAAACATATGTTGTTGCCCTACACATCAATGAAACTCTGGTGCATAGAGAACAATTTAGAACACCACCAGGTAATAACTGGTGCACAGAGAACATTATAGAACACCACCAGGTAATAACTGGTGCACAGAGAACAATTTAGAACACCATCAGGTAATAACTGGTGCACAGAGAACATTATAGAACACCACCAGGTAATAACTGGGGCACAGAGAACAATTTAGAACACCATCAGGTAATAACTGGTGCACAGAGAACATTATAGAACACCACCAGGTAATAACTGGTGCACAGAGAACATTATAGAACACCACCAGGTAATAACTGGTGCACAGAGAACATTATAGAACACCACCAGGTAATAACTGGTGCACAGAGAACATTATAGAACACCAACAGGTAATAACTGGTGCACAGAGAACATTATAGAACACCACCAGGTAATAACTGGTGCACAGAGAACATTATAGAACACCACCAGGTAATAACTGGTGCACAGAGAACATTATAGAACACCACCAGGTAATAACTGGTGCACAGAGAACATTATAGAACACCACCAGGTAATAACTGGTGCACAGAGAACATTATAGAACACCACCAGGTAATAACTGGTGCACAGAGAACAATTTAGAACACATAGCCTTGTTGACCATGATGGTATTTTGATAAACCTCTTCTGTCGTGATGAACAGTAAGGTCCAGCCTGTGGTCCAGTGGGTTACCTCCGTTCCAGTTATGTCCCAGTGGACCGCTTGTCCCAATACATCCTCGTAATGTCCTAGTGGACCGCTTGTCCCGGTCCGTCCCAATAATGTCCCAGTGGACCGCTTGTCCCGGCCAGTCCCAATAATGTCCCAGTGGACCGCTTGTCCCAATACATCCTCGTAATATCCCAGTGGACCGCTTGTCCCTATCCGTCCCAGCAATGTCCCAGTGGATCGCTAGCTTCGATCCGTCCCAGTAATGTCCCAGTGGACCGCTTGTCCCGATCCGTCCCAATAATGTCCTAGTGGACCGCTTGTCCCGGTCCGTCCCAGTAATGTCCCAGTGGACCGCTTGTCCCGGTCCGTCCCAGTAATGTCCCAGTGGACCCCTTGTCCCGGTCCGTCCCAGTAATGTCCCAGTGGACCGCTTGTCCTGGTCCGTCCCAGTAATGTCCCAGTGGACCGCTTGTTGTCCCGGTCCGTCCCAATGATATCCCAGTGGACGCCTTGTCCTGATCCGTCCCAGTAATGTCCCAGTGGACCGTTGCCCCGGTCCGTCCCAATAATGTCCCAGTGGACTGCTTGTTGTCCCGGTCCGTCCCAGTAATGTCCCGGTGGACCGCATGTCCCGTGGCGCCTGGCATTTCCCCTATTCGTCATATAACATATTTTAAGACATTTAATTTGGGTGATCCAATCATTAATGTACGTGTGAGCGACTGGGTCCAATCACACATCCCCTGGGGATTAGGCCAATCAGCTGTGGGTAGTGTGGACTGGTTCATCATGATCAGCCAATCAGCTGTGGGTAGTGTGGACTGGTTCTTCATGATCAGCCAATCAGCTGTGGGTAGTGTGGACTGGTTCTTCATGATCAGCCAATCAGCTGTGGGTAGTGTGGACTGGTTCCTCATGATCAGCCAATCAGCTGTGGGTCGTGTGGACTGGTTACTCATGCTTAGCCAATCAGCTGTGGGTAGTGTGGACTGGTTCTTCATGATCAGCCAATCAGGTGTGGGTAGTGTGGACTGGTTACTCATGATCAGCCAATCAGCTGTGGGTAGTGTGGACTGGTTCCTCATGATCAGCCAATCAGGTGTGGGTTTTGTGGACTGGTTACTCATGATCAGCCAATCAGCTGTGGGTAGTGTGGACTGGTTCTTCATGATCAGCCAATCAGCTGTGGGTAGTGTGGACTGGTTCTTCATGATCAGCCTATCAGGTGTGGGTTTTGTGGACTGGTTACTCATGATCAGCTAATTAGCTGCGGGTAGTGTGGACAGCTATATGTACAGTGTGAGTTTTAGCTGTGGTACCACCATATAGCTATATGTACCATGTGAGCTTTAGCTGTGGTAGTACCACACAGCTGTATGTACCGTGTGAGCTTTAGCTGTGGTAGCACCGTACAGCTGTATGTTCGATGTGAGCTTTAGCTGTGGTAGCACCGTACAGCTATATGTACCATGTGAGCTTTAGCTGTGGTAGCACCACACAGCTGTATGTACCATGTGAGCTTTAGCTGTGGTAGCACCATACAGCTATATGTACCATGTGAGCTTTAGCTGTGGTAGCACCGTACAGCTATATGTACCATGTGAGCTTTAGCTGTGGTAGCACCATACAGCTATATGTACCATGTGAGCTTTAGCTGTGGTAGCACCACACAGCTGTATGTACCATGTGAGCTTTAGCTGTGGTACAAAGGAAGGGGTTATAGTGGGTTGGTCGGTTGTGGTGGTGGTTGTGGTAGAAGGGAAGTTGTGTGATGGGGGTGGTGGGGTTGTAGTGGTGGTGGTTGTGGTTGTAGAAGGGAAGTCGTATGATGTGGGGGTGGGGTTGTGGGTTGTAGTAGGGATTGTGGTAGTAGAAGCGAAGTCGTATGATGTGGGGGTATGGTTGTGGGTTGTAGTAGAAGGGAAGTCGTGTGATGTGGAGGTGGGGTTGTAGTGGGTTGTAGTAGAAGGGAAGTCGTGTGATGTGGGGGTGGATTGTAGTGGGGGTTTGTAAGTAGAAGAGAAGTTGTGTGATGTGGGGATGGGCTGTAGTGGTGGGTTTGTAAGTAGAAGGGAAGTCGTGTGATGTGATGGGGTTGTAGTGGGTTGTAGTAGAAGGGAAGTCGTGTGATGTGGAGGTGGGGTTGTAGTGGGTTGTAGTAGAAGGGAAGTCGTGTGATGTGGGGGTGGATTGTAGTGGTGGGTTTGTAAGTAGAAGGGAAGTCGTGTGATGTGGGGGTGGATTGTAGTGGGGGTTTGTAAGTAGAAGGGAAGTGATATGATGGGGTTGTTGTGGTGGGTTGTGGGTTGTAGGTGGTGGTGGTTGTGGTTGTAGAAGGGGTCATGTGATGTGGGGTTGTGGGTTGTAGTAGGGGCTGTAGTGGTGGGTTTGTAAGTAGAAGGGAAGTGATGTGATGGGGTTGTTGTGGTGGGTTGTGGGTTGTAGGTGGTCCGCGGTGGAGGACCATATTGGCACACAAACTTCCTGGTGGCCCGTGGTGATAATTTAGTCTCCTTTTACTGGCAACGAGCCTAAATGGGGGAGGGGGAAGGAAGGGGAGGAATGGGGAGAGAGATGGGGGGGGGGGTGTGTGTTGTGCGAGGTGATGGGAGTTTAAGAAAAGGTGTTTAAATGGCTTGGGAGAAGGGGGAGGGGGAGTGGAGGGACGGTGGTGGGAATGGGGAGAGAGGGGGGTGTTGTACGAGGTGATGGGAGTTTAAGAGACGGCATTTAAATGGCTTGGGAGAAGAGGGAGGAAGAGAAAGGGGAGGGGAATGGGGAGAGAGGGGGGTGTTGTACGAGGTGATGGAAGTTTAAGAAACGGCGTTTAAATGGCTTGGGAGAAGAGGGAGAAAAGGGGGAGGGGAAGGAGAAGGAAGGGGAAGGAAGGGGGACGGTGATGGGCGAGTGTTCTTTGAAATGGTTGGTTTAGATAAATGGGTTATTGATGAAGATGTGATCCTTGTTGTTGTTGTTGTTGTTGTTGTAATTATCATTATCTTAAACGGTTTATTTAAATAAATGAGTTATTAATGAAGTTATGACCATTGTTTGTTGTTTACACTGCTCAGACATAACCCACCACCTGACCAACCCACCCCACCCCCCATCCCTCCAATTTTGTTTGTTGTTTACACTGCTCAGACATAACCCACCAGCTCTGACCACCCCCCACCCCCCCTCCTCCAATTTTGTTTGTTGTTTACACTGCTCAGACATAACCCACCAGCTCTGACCACCCCCCACCCCCCCTCCTCCAATTTTGTTTGTTGTTTACACTGCTCAGACATAACCCACCAGCTGACACCAACCCCCCACCTCCAATTTTGTTTGTTGTTTACACTGCTCAGTCATAACCCACCAGCTCTGACCACCACCCCCCACACCCCCCTCCCTTCCTCCAATCTTGTTTGTTGTCTACACTGTGTTCTGGTGGTGTGACGTCAGTTGTTTGCTTCGCCTGGGTTTGTTTGGGATAAGGGACCAAGACTGTGCTGGTCTGTTTGCCCCTGGGACACGCGAGCAAACAGTGGGGTTGTGTACAGTGTTGTTTGCCTCGCCACACGCAAGCGGGATCGTGGCAACAGGCCTTGTTTGCCTCAGAACGTACGAGGAACGTTTCCTTCTAACGTTCAGAACGTACGAAGAACGTTTCCTTCTAACGTTCAGAACGTACAAAGAACGTTTCCTTCTAACGTTCAGAACGTACGAAGAACGTTTCCTTCTAACGTTCAGAATGTACAAAGAACGTTTCCTCTTAACGTTCAGAATGAACAAAGAACGTTTCCTCTAAACGTTCAGAATGCACAAAGAACGTTTCTTTCTAACGTTCAGAACGCACAAAGAACGTTTCCTTCTAACGTTCAGAACGTACGAAGAACGTTTCCTCTAAACGTTCAGAATGTACAAAGAACGTTTCCTTCTAACGTTCAGAATGTACAAAAAACGTTTCCTCTTAACGTTCAGAACGTACAACGAACGTTTCCTTCTAACGTTCAGAACGCACAACGAACGTTTCCTCCAAACATTCAGAATGTACAAAGAACGTTTCCTCTAAACGTTCAGAACGTACAAAGAACGTTTCCTCTTATCGTTGAGAACGTACAAAGAACGTTTCCTCCAAGCGTTCAAAACGCACAGGAAACGTTTCCGGCCACAGAACGCACCGGGGACGATTTTGGAGGTCATTTGACGTCCACAAACGATAGATAATGTACATACAGTAGATACAATAGATTTTGTAGGTCGTTTGACGTCCACACGATAGATAATCTACATACAGTAGATACAATAGATTTTGGAGGTCATTTGACGTCCACAGGCGATAGATAATGTACGTACAGCAGATACAATAGATTTTGGAGGTAGTTTGACGTCCACATGCGATAGATAATGTACATACAGTAGATACAATAGATTTTGGAGGTAGTTTAACGTCCACAGGCGATAGATAATGTACTTACAGTAGATACAATAGATTTTGTAGGTCGTTTGATGTACAGAAACGAAGCCAGTGGAACACTGGGGTGTACAGTGTACCATCTGGTGACACGTAGTTACGGGTTGTGGTAGAGGTAGATGTATCTACAGGAGCCGAGGGTCTATCTATCGGGAGATAGATAGATTTGTGATGGGAGACTAAAGATGAGGGGGATGGTGGTGATGAACAGCTAGGTTGACTGTCGTGGCCCTTTACGGCTGTCACAAGCTAACTCAAAAAAGAAAACGTAGATAGATAGGGATTTAAAGTTATGGGTAGATAGATAGGGATTTAAAGTTATGGGTAGATAGATAGGGATTTAAAGTTATGGGTAGATAGATAGGGATTTAAAGTTATGGGTAGATAGATAGGGATTGAAAGTTATGGGTAGATAGATAGGGATTTAAAGTTATGGGTAGATAGATAGGGATTGAAAGTGATGGGTAGATAGATAGGGATTGAAAATGATGGGATTATTGGGATTGTGGGACATAATGGTGTGGTTGGTATGGGATTTATTTTCTAGTTTCGTGCTTTCGTGTACACGAATGTTGTGGGGTGGTGGGCGTGGTGCCTTTATCTGACCGGAAGTAATTATTATTGGTGTGGGGGGAGTGTGGGGGTGGGTGTGGGGTAGTTAGTTACCTGCTTGTAGCAGCAGCAGCCCAGCCTCCCCACCCCACACACACAGCAGCCCCCCCCCCACACACACACCTATCTACCTCCCTTCCTCTCCCTCCCACCCATCACCACCACCACCCATCACCACCCACCCCCACACTTAGTGTGATGGGGGGGGCGGGGTTAGTTAGTTACCTGCTTGTAGCAGCCTTACCCTCCCCCCCAACACAGAGCCCCCACCTCCTCCCCACACACACCCACACCTATATATCTACCTCCTCTCCTCCCCCTACACCACCACCACCCATCACCACCCATCACCCCCACTTCGTATGATGGGGTACCCTGGTATGTTTTCGTAAAGTACTAGTGAGGAGGGGGGGGTTGACACCACCCCCTACCCCCTCCCCCCTCACCTCCCTGGTCCTTCTACGTCACAAGGGTACAAGGGGGACCCTGCCTGTATGTATGTATGTTAGCCTAGCCTAACTTAGCTTAGCCTAGCCTAGCCTAACTTAGCCTAGCCTAGCCTAGTTTAGCCTAGCCTAGAAAAATGATGGGGGATGGGGCGAATCCTCAGGTGATTGAATTGGGTAGTCCAGTTAGTTTAATGGGGGGAGGGGTGTTAGAATGGGGTGATCTGGTTTAATAAGGGGATTTGAAATTGGGTGATCTAGTTATTTAAATGGGGGTTGAAATTGGGTGATCTAGTTAGTTTAATGGGGGTTGAAATTGGGTGATCTAGTTAGTTTAATGGGGTTGAAATTGGGTGATCTAGTTATTTAAATGGGGTTTAAAATTGGGTGATCTAATTAGTTTGATGGGGTTAGATTTGGGTGATCTAGTTAGTTTAATGGGTGTTAAAATTAGGTGATCTAGTTAGTTTAATGGGGGTTAGAATTGGGAGATCTAGTTAGTTTAATGGGGTTAGAATTGGGTGATCTAGTTAGTTTAATGGGGGTTAGAATTGGGTGATCTAGTTAGTTTAATGGGGTTAGAATTGGGTGATCTAGTTAGTTTAATGGGGTTAGAATTGGGTGATCTAGTTAGTTTAATGGGGTTTAAAATTGGGTGATCTAATTAGTGTGATGGGGTTAGAATTGGGTGATCTAGTTAGTTTAATGGGGTTAGAATTGGGTGATCTAGTTAGTTTAATGGGGTTAGAATTACGTGATCTAGTTAGTTTAATGGGGTTCAAATTGGGTGATCTAATTAGTGTAATTGGTGTTGAAATTGGGTGATCTAATTAGTATAATGAGGGTTCAAATTGGGTGATCTAATTAGTGTAATTGGTGTTGAAATTGGGTGATCTAATTAGTGTAATTGGTGTTGAAATTGGGTGATCTAATTAGTGTAATTGGGTATGCGTAGCGAGTGTAACGCGTTTCATCGTACTGTTTAATGATCGCCTCGCTCGTTTGAAAGGTCACGAAGGGCCATTAGTATAATAGATGATGTCATTAAGTATGGATAGATATCTCTGGCGTATGGCTATTGGGTACACGTGGTCGCACACGTGTTCTCGGGGTCCTATTACAGGTACACGTGTTCTGAGGAATGGTTATTGGCACGTGTGTGTGTGTGTGTGTGTGTGTGTGTGTGTGTGTGTGGAGTCTTCAGCTCACTGCATCCTAGGATTCGAACCCGGACCAAAATCTGATGGCCAAGTTGTTAAACTCGGTGATTGTCAAGTATTTGACCTGGTGGGTTCCAATCCTTGACCGATATAGAGGCGAATGGAAAGACTTTATATATATATATATATATATATATATATATATATATATATATATATATATATATATATATATATATATATATTCTTATGAGTCCAAGGGGAAAGTGAAACACGAGAAGTTCACAAGTGCACTTTCATGTAATAATCACACACACCCGTATATATATATATATATATATATATATATATATATATATATATATATATATATATATATATATATATATATAATGTATATATGTAGTGATAGTGACCCCTAGGATGGGACGGGGTTACAAGAGTCAGAGGAGAAAGTAATGTTGATACAAAGGTCATGTGTGATGTGTGTGAACCACCTCCCTCCATCATCTGCTCCAGATACACGGGGCAAGATAAGGGTTATCTGGCTGGCTGTATCTGTGGTAGGCTCACCTACACACACTCCCCCCACACACCCACACCCCCACACACACCCCCACAGCACCCTACACACACACTACACACCCCCACATCACCACCCGACACCTTACATGACACCACACACCTACACACCACACACCTCCACACACACCACACCCCCACACACCACACCCCCACACACCACACCCCCACACACCACACCCCCACACACCACACCCCCACACACACCACACCCCCACACACCACACCCCAACACACCACACCCCCACACACCACACCCCCACACCATCCTACACCCCCACACCATCCTACACCCCCACACACCACACTACACCCTACATGACACCACACACCACAATTTTAAACACCCCCTTTCATAAAACACACACACACACACACACACACACACACACACATACACAGAAGCCAGGTACACACACACACACACACACACACACACACACACACACACACACACATATATATATATATATATATATATATATATATATATATATCGATTATATAGACGACACACACTGAGCTGTGTCTGTATTTGGCACGGAGTATAGAAGCCAGGTACACACACACACACACACATACACAGAAGCCAGGTACACACACACACACACACACACACACACACACACACACACACACAGAAGCAAGGTACACACACACACACACACACACACACACACACACACACACAGAAGCCAGGTACACACACACACACACAGAAGCAAGGTACACACACACACACACACACACACAGAAGCCAGGTACACACACACACACACACACACACACACACACAGAAGCAAGGTACACACACACACACACACACACAGACACACACACAGACACACACACACACACACACACACAGGAACACACGGACACAACACACACGAACAAGCAAACCATCGCGAAGCGGCAGTTAAGGAGGGATTGGTCCGGTACACACGTCTGGCCAAGGGTTGGGGAGGGAGGGGGGGTGAGGGAGGGGTGGGGGGTGGTCCGTTCCGTTTGGTCAGAATCCTTGCTTGTGTGTGTGTGTGTGTGTGTGTGTGTGTGTGTGTACCTGGCTTCTGTGTATGTGTGTGTGTGTGTGTGTGTGTGTGTGTGTGTGTGTGTGTGTGTGTGTGTGTGTGTGTACCTGGCTTCTGTGTATGTGTGTGTGTGTGTGTGTGTGTGTGTGTGTGTGTGTGTGTGTGTACCTGGCTTCTGTGTATGTGTGTGTGTGTGTGTGTGTGTGTGTGTGTGTGTGTGTGTGTACCTGGCTTCTGTGTATGTGTGTGTGTGTGTGTGTACCTGGCTTCTATACTCCGTGCCAAATACAGACACAGCTCAGTGTGTGTCGTCTATATAATCGATATATATATATATATATATATATATATATATATATATATATATATATATATATATATATATATATATATATGTGTGTGTGGTAAGGTTAGGTTTATGTGTTGTTCGCTCGTCTGTAATTTGCATATTTTTTGGTTCTGTTCCGCGCAGACCATTGGCACGAGAGAGAGAGAGAGAGAGAGAGAGAGAGAGAGAGAGAGAGAGAGAGAGAGAGGGGGGTAGGGGGGATGGTGGCAGGGCAGGGAAGAGGGGAAGGGGGAAAGGGGAGGGTGGGTGTGTGTGGGGGATGGGTTGGTTGGTTTTGTGGCCCGAAACTGCGTCGCGTAGGTTGGGAGGGAGGGGGTGGTGAAGGGTAGGGGGTGGTGAAGGGTAAGGAATGGGTGGTGGTGATGGTGAGGTCTGGGCAGCGCTGGGGCTTAATTGTGTGAAGGGAAATACAGAGGAATGGTTAGCGTCTTGTCTCCCCCTCCCTCTTCCCCCTCCCTTTTCCCCCTCCTCCTCCTCCCACTCCCCTCCTCCCCCTCCTCCTCCTCCTCCTCCCTCAACCCACCTTCTGTGTGTGTGGGGGGGGGGAAGGGTGTCTCTCTCTCTCTCTCCCCCTGCCCTTTCCCTCCCTCAACCCACCTTCTGTGTATATGTGGGTCTCTCTCTCTCTCTCTCTCTCTCTCTCTCTCTCTCTCTCTCTCTCTCTCTCTCTCTCTCTCTTTAGCCCCTTCCCCTCCACCCCTCCCTTCCTCCCCTCCCCCCTCTCTCTCTCCCTCCCCCTTCCCCTCCCCCCCCCCCTCTCTCTCTCTCTCTCTCTCTCTCTCTCTCTCTCTCTCTCTCTCTCTCTCTCTCTCTCTCTCTCTCTCTCTCTCTCCCCTCCTGATGTACCGAGCTGTTGCTACTTGCAAAAGTTACGTAATGCGCGGGTGTAGGGCCAGGCTGGCTCATGAACGAGGGGGGGGGGGTTACACCTCCTACCCTCCTTACCCCTCCCCTCTCCCCCCTCCCCCCACTCTACACACACACACACACACACACACACACACACACACACAGACAAACAAACACACACACACACAGACACTCACCACCCCTCACACCTCCCCTCACCCTTCCCCCCCTCTCCCCCTTCCCCCCCCTCCTCGTTCCGTTATGTTTGACCAGTTTTGGAGGTGTGGGGGGGGGGGGGGTGGATTCATGGTGAAGAAAACGTCATCTGGGTTACGGTAGCAGGGCCAGGCCAGCGTTGCGGCACACGTTTTCTATGAGCCAGTTTTTGTGTTTCATTTTAACAGTATCCCACTGGATCATACAACCACCACTGCATCATACAACCACCACTGCATCATACAACCACCACTGCATCATACAACCACCACTGCATCATACAACCACCACTGCATCATACAACCACCACTGCATCATACAACCACCACTGGATCATACAACCACCACTGCATCATCATACAACCACCATGCATCATACAACCACCACTGCATCATACAACCACCACTGCATCATACAACCACCACTGAATCATCATACAACCACCACTGCATCATACAACCACCACTGCATCATACAACCACCACTGCATCATCATACAACCACCACTGCATCATACAACCACCACTGCATCATACAACCACCACTGCATCATCATACAACCACCATGCATCATACAACCACCACTGCATCATACAACCACCACTGCATCATACAACCACCACTGCATCATACAACCACCACTGCATCATACAACCACCACTGCATCATCATACAACCACCATGCATCGTACAACCACCACTGCATCATACAACCACCACTGCATCATACAACCACCACTGCATCATACAACCACCACTGCATCATACAACCACCACTGGATCATACAACCACCACTGCATCATACAACCACCACTGCATCATACAACCACCACTGCATCATACAACCACCACTGGATCATACAACCACCACTGCATCATACAACCACCACTACATACCTACCTAAAAGGGGGGGCTGGAAATCCTCCCCTCTCGTTTTTTTTTTTTTTTTTTAATTTTCCAAAAGAAGGAACAGAGAAGGGGGCCAGGTGAGGATATTCCCTCAAAGGCCCAGTCCTCTGTTCTTAACGCTACCTTGCTAATGCGGGAAATGGCGAATAGTTTGAAAGAAAGAAAGATATATATACATATGAAGCATGTGAAGCGTCTGGGGTAAACCATGGAAAGCTGTGTAGGTATGTATATTTGCGTGTGTGGACGTATGTATATACATGTGTATGGGGGGGGGTTGGGCCATTTCTTTCGGCTGTTTCCTTGCGCTACCTCGCAAACGCGGGAGACAGCGACAAAGTATAATATATAAAATATATAAATAAATATATATATATATATATATATATATATATATATATATATATATATATATATATATATAGTGTGTGTGTGTGTGTATGTGTGTTTATGTATGTATGTATGTATGTCTGTGTGTATGTGTGTATGTATGTATGTATGTGTGTATCTGTGTGTGTATATGTATGTGTGTATGTATGTGTGTATATATGTGTGTGTGTGTAGCAGGTTATATATATATATATATATATATATATATATATATATATATATATATATATATATATATATATATATATATAGGAGCACCGGTGGTCTGTTACCCTCCTCGCCCCCCCTCCCTCCCCCCCTTCATGGCCAAGTGTCGTCAGAAAGCGGCGTGTTTACCCTCGCCTCAAGGTAGCGCCTCCCTCCACCACCGCTCGCTGGCCCGCCCCGGCCGGCTCTCTCTCTCTCTCTCTCTCTCTCTCTCTCTCTCTCTCTCTCTCTCTCTCTCTCTCTCTCTCTCTCTCTCTCGGGGGCCACCGTGTGGGACGACTCCTTCGGTAGCGCAGACAGAGAGACAGATTGCTCTACTCCCCTTACCCCCTTAACCCCTTACCCCTTACCCCCCTCCCCTTACATACCCCTCTCCCCTTCCCCTCCACCCATACCCCCCCTACCTCTCCCTCCCCCCCTCCTCCCCTCCTCTCGATCGCCGGACCATCATGAGGTGGTGGTTAATGACACCTTAACACAGGCCTCCCTCCTTCCCCTCCCCTTCTCCCCTCCGACCTGCTAAACTGTCGCTAAGGGGGGAGGGAAGGGAGGGAGGGAGGGGGTGAAGGGAGGGAGGGATGGTCTGTCTTCGTCGTGGTGGTGGAGGGGTGGAGGTTGGTGTAAGGTGTTGGGGGGGGGGTCTTTTGGTGGTGGTGGTGGTGGTCTTCTCCGTCCGTGGTGGGTGCCCACAATGCGTCGGTTTCAAACTCTCTCTCATCTCTCTCTCTCTCTCTCTCTCTCTCTCTCTCTCTCTCTCTCTCTCTCGGATATTAGGAGCCTCAATGAATGATGGGGAGGGGAGGAGTTGAGGGAGGGAGAGAGAGAGAACACGGAGAGAGAGAGAGAGAGAGAGAGAGAGAGAGAGAGAGAGAGAGAGAGAGAGAGAGTGGCAGGCGCGCGCTAGTTAAGGAGGACCACTGTGTGTGTGTGTGTGTGTGTGTGTATAGGGGAGTGAGGGAGTGAGGGAGAGGGGAGGGAGGGAGGGAGGGGGGAGGAGGGGTTGAGGGGAGGGCAGAGAACATAAGGAGGGGTGGGGTGTGGAGGGGAGGGGAGGTGAGGTGGTATTATTCAGTGGGGGTGAAGGAGAGAGAGAGAGAGAGAGAGAGAGAGAGAGAGAGAGAGAGAGAGAGAGAGAGAGAGAGAGAGACGGTGTGGTGGTGGCGGTGGGGAGGTTCGCATAGGGGGCAAAAACAACACCCATCCACCCCTTCCTCCCTCCCTCCCTCTCTCTCACTCTCTCTCTCTCTCTCTCTCTCTCTCTCTCTCTCTCTCTCTCTCTCTCTCTCTCTCTCTCTCTCTCTCGCCCCGCCACCACTAGCCAGGCCCCAGTAGTGACTGACTCCTACATCCAATTATCTTCCTTAAATACCTTTGTTAGCAGCCAATCAGGAGAGGGAGGGAGGGAGGGTTTTTGGAGGGAAGGGAAGAGGGTGATGGAGGAGGGAGGGAGGGAGGAGTATCCACCAGGTTAATGTGTGTGTGTCTGTGTGTCAGTTGTTGGGAGTAAAGTGCTGTTGTGGGGGGGGGGAGGGGAGATGGACGCGAGTGTTGTGTGTCTGGGGAGTATAAAGGGGAGAGGGGAGGTAGGGAGGGAGCCCGTCCCTCCACCTCCCTCCAAACGTCTTGGGTATGGAGGGAGGAGAAATGTTAGCGTTGGTAACCCTGCATCCGAGGAGCCGCTGTCAACTCTGTGAAGAGATGCCACTTAGCCACTTTTTTTTTTAACGCCATAATTTTTATTTACCACATCTCATCGCTCGTTAGCTCTACCTCTAAGTTAACCACCATTAGAGCAACGGAGGGGGGGTAAAGGAACCTTCTAGAACAACGGGTAGGTACATAGACACGTGGCGGGCGTGGTAGATGTAGTTATATGTGTAGATATTTTTTTTTTGGATATGGCGGTGTCTGGCAACGCCGCCTATCAGGCAGAACATATCGCCCCCCCCCACCGCCCTAACCCCCCCTCCCCCTACCCCTACCCCCTACCCCCTGTCCTCCCTCCCTACCGACCTCCTCCTCCTCCTCCTCCACCCGTCCTCCTCCTCCTCCTCCTCCTCCTCCTCCCTCCTCCTCCTCCCGTCCTCCTCCTCCTCCTCCTCCCGTCCTCCTCCTCCCTCACCAACGCGCCTTCTGTAAACCGAGGGGCGTAACCCACCTCTACCCGCGTCCCGCTAATTGAATCCTAATTGTAAGAGGTCGCAAAGCTGAAAATGATTTGTATTGGCCGCGGATGGCTAGGGTGGGTGAATATCCCGTCCCAGTTCGACCAAGATGGGTTTGGGTAACACGCTAAAACGACAGTTGTGTCATCGGCGCTTAAGGTTGATAATGATGTCAACGGGCGGGTGCCGCTTGCGTCCATTGGGCCGCGGGCGGGCGGTTATTACACAGGAAACATAGTCCAGTAAAATCCTGGATCATGATTGGCGAGATGGCTTAAAATACTGCCCGGTTTTGGCCGTGGCTGTTCGGGTCATACTCCCTCCTCCCCCCTTCCCTTTCCCTCCTTCTTCTTCTTCCCTTCTCCCTTCCCCTCTTGTGCTAGTTTAGGTAAAGGGGACGGATTTATATTGGTGTGTGTATATGTATATATTTATATATATGGCGTCTTGTATATATACTCTCGTTTCGCCGCTTCGTATATAGAGGGAGGGAGAGGGAGGGAGGGAATTGGCCGATCGTATGTAGGGGAGGGAGGGAGGAGGGGGGAGGAGGGGGGTCGTTTATAGGGGGGGGGTATGCAGTAAATACTGGCGGTGTTGCCAATGTTTATTGTTTGCTTCATGGCGTTAGCTGCACTGACGGCGGTGTTGCCGTGTGTACAATATTATTATTATTTTTTTTTTGGGGGGGTGGTATATTTCTCCAACCCCCCCCCCCGTGTTGTAGTGGAGTATACCACACGTAGAAGACTTTTAAGGAGTGTATGTATACTATACTTGATCGCTGTTGTCCGTAGTAGCGAGGTAGCGTCAAGGATAAGAGCGAATTGGAACGATGTGGTATACCGGGGTCGACGTGGACTGAACCAGGGCATGTGAAGCGTCCGGGGTAAACCATGGAAAGGGTCTATATGTGAGGCGCGCCTGGATGTAGGAAGGGAGCTGTGGTTTCGGTACAATATGTGGGGCGCGCCTGGATGTGGATTAGGGAGCTGTGGTTTCGGTGCATGACACATGACAGCTAGAGACTAAGTGTGAACCAATGTGACCTTTT
Source organism: Panulirus ornatus (assembly GCF_036320965.1). NCBI lineage: Eukaryota > Metazoa > Arthropoda > Malacostraca > Decapoda > Palinuridae > Panulirus > Panulirus ornatus. The sequence goes on along the minus strand of NC_092263.1, from coordinate 11,256,336 downwards.
TTCTTCCTATGTTCATGGCGCTACCTCTAAAGCGAGAAAACGGCGATCAAGTATGGAAAGCAGTGTGTGTGTGTGTGTGTGTGTGTGTGTGTGTGTGTGTGTGTGTGACGTACAGGTGTGGATCATTAACATATGAATCAATAATAGGAATATCGACCATGATTCATGCCATTGGTATTTGAGGGGAAGGGGAAAGGGGAGGGGAGAATATTGTGACGAATGAGGGAATCTTTGGACGAATACAACGGGGAATATTTGGGGTGGGGGGAGGGAAGGGGAAAGGGGAAGACGCTGGGAAAGGGGTTGGATGTGGGAAGGGGATGTGATGGGACTGTATGACCTTTACAATACCCCCCCCCCCATTGATGATAAGGGGGACAGGGAGGGGAAGTGGGGGTGATAAGGGGTAGGGGGACAGGGAGGGGAAGTAGGGGTGATAAGGGGGGAGGGTGGTGAGGGAGGCGAAGTTAGCGTGATAAGGGGGGAGGGGGACAGGGAGGGGAAGTAGGGGGTGATAAGGGGGGAGGGGAAGTGGGGGTGATAAGGGGGGGAGGGGGTGAGGGAGGGGAAGTGGGGGGGTGATAAACGGGAGCCATGTTAACAGGTAGTACAACAGGAGGCCCTGATTGGCCAGCGCCGTTAAACAGGTATGAC
>NC_092263.1:11238182-11248182 GCF_036320965.1 Panulirus ornatus | reverse complement strand
ATGTGTGTATGGTGGTTAGTGTGTATGGTAGACGATAGTTAGTGTGTGTGTATGTATGGTAGTTATTATGTGTGGTAGTTAGTGTGTATGGTGGTTAGTGTGTATGGTAGACGATAGTTAGTGTATGTGTATGGTAGTTATTATGTGTGGTAGTTAGTGTGTATGGTGGTTAGTGTGTATGGTAGACGATAGTTAGTGTGTGTGTATGTATGGTAGTTATTATGTGTGGTAGTTAGTGTGTATGGTGGTTAGTGTGTATGGTAGACGATAGTTAGTGTGTGTGTATGGTAGTTATTATGTGTGGTAGTTAGTGTGTATGGTGGTTAGTGTGTATGGTAGACGATAGTTAGTGTGTGTGTATGGTAGTTATTATGTGTGGTAGTTAGTGTGTATGGTGGTTAGTGTGTATGGTAGACGATAGTTAGTGTATGTGTATGGTAGTTATTATGTGTGGTAGTTAGTGTGTATGGTGGTTAGTGTGTATGGTAGACGATAGTTAGTGTGTGTGTATGGTAGTTATTATGTGTGGTAGTTAGTGTGTATGGTGGCTAGTGTGTATGGTAGACGATAGTTAGTGTATGTGTATGGTAGTTATTATGTGTGGTAGTTAGTGTGTATGGTGGTTAGTGTGTATGGTAGACGATAGTTAGTGTGTGTGTATGGTAGTTATTATGTGTGGTAGTTAGTGTGTATGGTGGTTGATGTGTGTGTGTGTGTGTGTGTGTGTGTGTGTGGTATGAGAGTGTCGCCGGGGTTCGACGCCTGGTACGTGACCTGACCTGATCATGACCTGACCTGACCTGACCTGACCTGATCCTGGTGTTGTTGTTGTTGTTGTGCGGTGGTGGTGTTGACCCTGACCCTGAGCCTCCCCTCCCCACCCCCTCCCCACCCCAGCGCCTCTGTGAGAGAGAGAGAGAGAGAGAGAGAGAGAGAGAGAGAGAGAGAGAGAGAGAGAGAGAGAGGCGGGAGGGGGGGCGTTCATCCAGCGAGCGAGCAAGCGTTTCTCTCTCTCTCTCTCTCTCTCTCTCTCTCTCTCTCTCTCTCTCTCTCTCTCTCTCTCTCTCTCTCTCTCACATGCACACAGAGGCGCTGGGGTGGGGAGGGGGTTGGGGGGGTTGGCATCCAGGAGGGTAGGGGAGGGAAGGAGGGAGGGGGGGTTGTGGTCAGCCGCCCCCCCTTCCTCCCTCCCTGGGACGGTATGGTCGTTGGGACAAGCCCGGGCTGGGATAAGGGACGGTCGGTATGGTCGGTGGTGGGACAAGGGTTGGGGGATAGGCTAGGTGGGATAGGACTGGGACGGTGGGACGCTGGCTAGGAGGGGCAGTGGCTAGGAGGGGCAGTAAGCTAGGCAAGGATATTAACCTTGGGAGGGGGATGAAGGGGGATAGTCATGGCTTGGGGATGGGGGATAGGTGCAGAGCTGTTGGAGAAGGGTAGGGATAGGTACAGAGTTGTTAGAGAGGGATGGGGGATAGGTACAGAGCTGTTGGAGAGGGATGGGGGATAGGTACAGAGCTGTTGGAGAGGGATGGGGATAGGTACAGAGCTGTTGGTGAGGATGGGGGATAGGTACAGAGTTGTTGGAGAGGGATGGGGGATAGGTACAGAGCTGTTGGAGAAGGGTGGGGATAGGTGCAGAGCTGTTGGAGAAGGGGTGGGGATAGGTACAGAGCTGTTGGAGAAGGGTAGGTGGTGATTCGAGAAGAGGGGATAGGGATGAGATTTGTAACCAGAGGGGTTATATATATATTTTTAATATTTTATTATATATTTATATTTTTATATATATATATATATATGTATATTTTCCATGAGTCCACTGGGGAAAATGAAACACATAAGTTAAAAAGTCCCTTTTCGTGTATAATCCAATCATCATCGGGGAGACAAAGAGAAAAAAATACAACAGTCGTGGATATACATCGAAGGGACGAAGTTTCGCCCGCCATTTGGAAAAAAATTTGATTGTCCAAACATTTTTTTGGGGGAGGGTTTGTGAGGTATGGATTCGAACCGGGTGCGGGGTTGCTTATCATGCGCTGCTCACTGAAAACCCCCTTTGTGCGTCTTTACGCCAGCAGCCAGCCACCAACCAGGGGGCCAGCCCCGTAGATGTTGTCTCCCAAAACACCCCCTGCGGGCCCACCACCTCCTGAGCTGCCAAAAACCTCAGAGAGAGGGAGAGAGAGAGGAGAGAGGGGGGGGGGGGGGGGGGCTCTCACTCTCTCCCCCCCCCTCTTTACACACTCGACCAGGGTTTCACACCTTTGGGGGATGGAGAGGGGGGGGGGGGGGGGTTTGGGGGGGGGGAGAGGGGGGGAAAAGGGGGGGAGGGGGAAGAGGGGGGGGAAAAGCCCCCCTAGCCTTACCTACCTCTCCAAAACCCCCCTCCCCCCCCCCCCCCCCCCCCCCCCCCTCAGATAATGCAGGCAGCAATCAGCCCACTTGGGGGGGGCACAAACTATCGATTACCCCCCCCCCCCCCTCCACAACCCCCCCCCCCTTACCTCTTCCCCCCCTCCTCCTCCTCCTCCTCCTCCTCCTCCTCACCCCCGGGGCTAACGGGCAAAAAAGAGAGCAACTCTCTTCTCTCTCTCTCTCTCTCTCCTCTTCTCTCTGCAAAGGGGTTTGTTAGCTCGTTGTGACCCCCCGGGATGGTTTTGGGGAGGGGGTGGGTGTAGGGGGTGGGAGGGGGAAAGGGGAAAGGGAAGGGGGGGGGGGAAGGGGGGGGCGGATGAGAGAGGGTTAGGGGAAGGGTTTGTTATTTGTATCCCAACTAACAGTTGTGGGAGTTACCACGTGGGAGGTGGGGCACAGAGGGGGAGGGAGGGAGGGGCATGGGGGTGGGGGAGAGGGAGATGGTGGGGGGAGGTGGTGGTGGCAGAGGGGGAGGGGAGGGGGGGAGGAGGTTTGGGGGCAGAGGTTGAGGGAGGGGGGGAAGAGGGGGTTGGGGAGAGGTGGAGGGGGGGGGGGAGGGGGAATGGCAAAGGGGGAGGGGGGGGGAGGAAGAGGGGTGGAGAGGGTGGAGGGAAAGGGGGGGGAGGGGTGGGAGAAGGGGGGAGGGGGGGAGGGGGGGTGGTGGCCCCAGAGGGGGGGGGGGAGGGGGGGGGGGGATGGGGTGGCACAGATGGTTGTTCAAGGTTACAGTTGTAGACGTGAATGTACGAAATACCTAACCATCATTAGGGTTGTAAGTGGTCAACCCTTGGATTGCTGACACGTACAACCGATTGTTGTTGTTGTTGTTATTGTTGTTGTTGTTGTTGTTGTAGGGGCATGACTTGATAACAACGTCCCCCTCCCTCCGTCTCCCCCGGGGTGTTTGAACCCCCCCTAGTGGAAATTTCAAGAGGTTTTCAATTTTAAACGACTGGGGGAAAAAATTTTTTTGGGTGTCATATTTACCACCGTGGGGAGGGGGGGGGGGTGGTGCATATTTACCACAGTGGTTTGGGGGGGTGGGTTCACATTTTTTTTACAGTTTTTTTAAAGTGGTGGGTGGGGTATATTTCCACGTGGGAGGGTGGTGGGTCAATTTTTCACCCAGTGGCAGGGTGGGGGGTGTCATATTCACCACAAATGGCCCGGGGGGGTTTGGGGGGTGGGTCATATTTAACAGTGGTGGGTGGGGGGTGTCAATTTTACCACAGTGGCAGGTGGGGGTGGGGTTGGGGTCATTTTTACCACAGTGCAGGGTGGTGGGGGGGTTTTCATATTTCCACGTGGCAAGGTGGGGGTGGTGGTGTTTATATTCACCACGTGGCAGGTGGTGATGATGGTTTTCATATTTACCACGTTTGGGAAGGTGGTTTGGGGGGTGGTGCATATTCAAAAAAAAGTGGCAAGGTGGTGGTGTCTTTTCACCACAGTTTGGGAGGGGGGTGGGGTCATTTTTAACACAGTGGCAGGGTGGTGTTGGGTTTTTGGGTCTATTTTCCCAGTGGGGCCCAAAGGGGGTGGTGGGGTGTCATATTCACCCAGAAGGGAAGGTTGTGGGTGGTGGTGTCATATTTACCACAGTGGCAAGGTGGTTGGGGTTAATTTCACACAGTGGCAGGGTGGTGGGTGGTGGGGTCATATTCACCACAGTGGGAGGGTGGGTTGGTGCCCATATTCACCACAGTGGCAGGGTGGTGTGGTTGGTGGTGTCATATTTACCACAGTGCCAAGGTGGTGGGTGGTGGTGTCTTATTCTCCAAAAGTGGCAAGTTGGTGTGGTGTGGGGGTTCATTTTTACCACAGTGGCAGGGTGGTGGTGTCTATTCACCCCAGGGGCCCAGGGTGGGGGGTGGTGGTGAATATTTCACCACAGTGGAAGGTGGGGGTTTGTGGTTGGGTTGTCATATTTCACCACAGTGGCAAGGTGGTGGGTGGTGGTTGTCATATTCACCACAGTGGCAAGGTGGTGTGGTGGTGGTTTGTCATATTTACCACAGTGGCAGGTGGTGGTGGTGTTCATATTCACCACAGTGGGCAGGGTGGTGGTGGTGTGTCATATTTCACCCAAGTGGCAGGGTGGTGGTGTCATATTCACCACAGTGGCAGGGTGGTGTGGTGGTGGTGTCATATTTACCACAGTGGCAAGGTGGTGGGTGGTGGTGTCATATTCACCACAGTGGCAAGGTGGTGTGGTGGTGGTGTCATATTTACCACAGTGGCAGGGTGGTGGTGTCATATTCACCACAGTGGAAGGGTGGTGGGTGGTGGTGTCATATTCACCACAGTGGCAGGGTGGTGGGGGTGGTGTCATATTTACCACAGTGGCAAGGTGGTGTGTGGTGGTGTCATATTCACCACAGTGGCAAGGTGGTGAGTGATGGTGTCATATTCACCACAGTGGCAAGGTGGTGGGTGATGGTGTCATATTCACCACAGTGGCAAGGTGGTGGGTGGTGGTGTCATATTTACCACAGTGGCAAGGTGGTGGGTGGTGGTGTCATATTTACCACAGTGGCAAGGTGGTGGGTGGTGGTGTCATATTCACCACAGTGGCAGGGTGGTGGGTGGTGGTGTCATATTCACCACAGTGGCAGGGTGGTGGGTGGTGGTGTCATATTCACCACAGTGGCAAGGTGGTGGGTGGTGGTGTCATATTCACCACAGTGGCAGGGTGGTGGGTGGTGGTGTCATATTCACCACAGTGGCAGGGTGGTGGGTGGGTGGTGTCATATTCACCACAGTGGCAGGGTGGTGTGGTGGTGGTGTCATATTTACCACAGTGGCAAGGTGGTGGGTGGGTGGTGTCATATTCACCACAGTGGCAAGGTGGTGAGTGATGGTGTCATATTCACCACAGTGGCAAGGTGGTGGTGTCATATTCACCACAGTGGCAGGGTGGTGGGTTTTGTCATATTTACCACAGTGGCAAGGTGGTGGGTGGTGGTGTCATATTCACCACAGTGGCAAGGTGGTGAGTGATGGTGTCATATTTACCACAGTGACAGGGTGGTGGGTGGTGGTGTCATATTTACCACAGTGGCAGGGTGGTGGGTGGTGGTGTCATATTCACCACAGTGGCAGGGTGGTGGGTGGTGGTGTCATATTCACCACAGTGGCAGGGTGGTGGGTGGTGGTGTCATATTCACCACAGTGGCAAGGTGGTGGGTGGTGGTGTCATATTCACCACAGTGGCAGGGTGGTGGGTGGTGGTGTCATATTCACCACAGTGGCAAGGTGGTGGGTGATGGTGTCATATTCACCACAGTGGTGTGACAGGTAGTGGGTGGGTGGGGGGGGGGAGGGATGTATGTCATCCAAACAAATGTGTTTGTTCATCAAAGTTATTTTCTCCCCCGTAACAAACAAATCTTTTCCTTGTTTTTGTTTTTGTTTGTTTATGTTTTTGTTTCGCCTCGCATCCTTCGTGTTCACCTGTTCTATCTCTCCCTTCGCTAGTCTGTTCTTGTTCTTTGTTCTCTCTTCCCCGCGCTCCGCCAGCCCCTGCTTGTTCTCCCCTTGTTCTTGTTGTTCTCCGCTTGTTCTCTCTTGTTCTGTCCGTCTTCTAGGTGTTCTCGGTTTACCCCTCTTGTTCTCCACGTGTTCTTTTGTTCTCTTCTCGTCTTATTCTCCCTTGTCCCCTGTTATTTTCACCATGTTCTCGTGTTCTCTTCCCCCCCCTCTTACCACTCGCTTATTCTGTTCTCATGCCGGTGTTCTTCACCACCCTTTGCGTGTTCTACAACTATCCATTTTGTTCACCATTTTTCCCATAAAGTCCTCCAATCGATCATGTTCCGCTTCCTGTCATGTTCTTCGCCTCCCATCTGTTCTTCATCGGCGCTTGTTCTTGCCCGTCTGTTTTTTATAACATTTGTTCTTCCCCCACATGTTCTTGAATTATATCACCCACACGTAGTGCGCTTGAGCAAAATGTTCATCATGAACAACATTATATCATTTGTTCTTCCCTCTCCTGCCATCTTGTTCTTCAGCTGGCCTAAGTCCGGTTCATCTGGTTGTTATACATTGTTCTGACCCCTGCTAGTACCACAATGGAGCCCTGTTCTTCTGCTCTGTGAACAGTGTGTGTGTGTGTGTGTGTGTGTGTAGTGTGTTGTGTGTGTCGTTTCTGTTTTGTGTGTGATGTTGTTTGTGTGTAGTTGTGTGTATGTGTAGGTGTGTGTGTGTGTGTGTGATAAACTGGTGGTGTGTGTGAGTGTGTGTTGTGTATGTTTGTGTGTGTGTGTGTGTGTGTATGTGTTGTTGTGTTATGTGTGTGTAGGTGTGAAACTGTGTGTTGTGGTGGTGTGTGTTGTGTGTGTGTGTGTTGTGTGATGTTGTGTTGTGTGTATGTTGTGTGTGTGTGTGATGTTGTGTGTTGTTGTGTGGTGTGATGTGAGTGTTGTGAGTGTGTGTGTTTAGTAGGTGTGTGTGGAGTGTGTATGTGTGTGTGTATGGTGTGTGTGAGTGGTATGTGTGTGTGTGATACGTGTGTATGTGTGTGTGTGTTTGTGTGTTTTTTGTTGTGATGTGTAGTGGTGTGTTAATGTGTGGTGTTGTGAGTAGTGTGTGTGATGTAAAATGGTGTTGTGGTGTGTGTATGTGTGTTGTTATGTGCTGGGTGGTGTTGTTAAGGTTGTGTGTGTGTAGTGTGTGTTGTGTGTGTTGGTGGTTTTGTGTGTGTTATGTAGTTAAAAAGAAAATGGGGTATGTGTATAAAAGCAAATACTTGGAGGGTTTTTAGAATTGTTTATAAACAAAAGGTTTTGGAGGTAGGTTGTATAAACAAAGGTTTTGGAGGGTAGGGTTGTATAAACAAAAGGGTTTTGGAGGGTTAGGGTTGTATAAACAAAGGGCTTTGGAGGGTAGGGTTGTATAAACAAAAGGGCTTTGGAGGGTAGGGTTGTATAAACAAAGGTTTGGGGGTAGGGTTGTATAAACAAAAGGTTTTGGAGGGTAGGGTTGTATAAACAAAAGGTTTTGGAGGGTAGGGTTGTATAAACAAAGGGCTTTGGAGGGTAGGGTTGTATAAACAAAGGGCTTTGGAGGGTAGGGTTGCATAAACAAAAGGTTTTGGAGGGTAGGGTTGTATAAACAAAGGGCTTTGGAGGGTAGGGTTGTATAAACAAAAGGTTTTGGAGGGTAGGGTTGTATAAACAAAAGGTTTTGGAGGGTAGGGTTGTATAAACAAAGGGCTTTGGAGGGTAGGGTTGTATAAACAAAAGGTTTTGGAGGGTAGGGTTGTATAAACAAAAGGTTTTGGAGGGTAGGACTGTATAAACAAAAGGTTTTGGAGGGTAGGACTGTTTAACAAAAGGCTTTACAGACATAAACAACAACAAATAGAGTTGTTGTTACTGGCATAAATACAGAACGGGGAAAACAAATAAACAAAAAAAAAATAGCTTTCGTTTGTTCGTGGCGTTGAAGACAAACAAGAGAAGCCCGTGTTGTTTGTACGGTGGTAAACACGAGTCACGTCTGAGGAGGCAAACCAAACCTCGTCACTGTGTTATGTGAAACAGAAAACGGCGTGTGGGTGAGAGAGAGAGAGAGAGAGAGAGAGAGAGAGAGAGAGAGAGAGAGAGAGAGAGAGAGAGAGAGAGAGAGAGAGAGAAGGCAAAACCAAAGCTCTCTCTCTCTCTCTCTCTCTCTCTCTCTCTCTCTCTCTCTCTCTCTCACATGAGTGCTCAACCCGTGAACTTCCGCGTCTCCAAAGGAAGAGGTGACAACTTCCCCTTCTTTCCCCTCCTCCCCCACCCCTCTGTTATTCTCGGTATGTGTGTGTGTGTGTGTGTGTGTGTGTGTGTGTGTGTGTGTGTGTGTGTGTGTGTGTGTGTGTGTGTGTGTGTGTATGTGTGTGTGTGTGTGTGTGTGTGTGTGTGTGTGTATGTGTGTGTGTGTGTGTATGTGTGTGTGTGTGTGTGTGTGTGTGTGGTGTGTGTGTACATTCTTGTGGTCATAATAGATATTAGTTACTGAGTGAGGGGACCCGGGGGGGGGGGTCGTGTCCTGGTGACCACCCCCTCCCCCCACAGAGTACCCCCCACCCCCACATTCTGGGGGGAGAAGAAGAAGGGGGAGGGGGAGGGATCACCCACCTTACCCCCCCCACACCCCCTCCTCCTTTGGCGAAGTGAATTTCCCTGTCCTATTCCCGTTTTCCTTCCGTTTTCAGTCGTTAGCATTTCTCTCCCCTCTCCTCCCCTCCCCACACACACACGCACACACACACACAAACACACACACACACACACACACAAACAAATGTTCTTCCCATTTTCTCTAAAGTGACATTCGTCAGCTGATGTGCCCCGTATCTCATTTTCTTTTTCGTTTTCAACGTGGCCAGCATCATCTGTGTGTGTCCCCCCTCCCCCTCCCTCTTTCCCCCTCTCCCCCTCTTTCCCCCTCCTCCCCTTCCCCCCTTTCCCCCTTCCTCCTGTCATTCACCACAGCGTCAGCCAAGGGGGTGGGGGGTGGAAGGGGGGTTGGGTGGGGGGGAGGGGGTGGGTGGGGGTTGTGTGGTAGTTGTGGTAGCGGTGTGGGCTCCCCTCCCCTCTCCCCTCCCCCGCATGTGCTCTACCACACCACCACATCACCACCACCCCCCCTCCCCCCCCTACCTACTCTACCACATCACATCACCCCCTCCTACCTCATCTACCACACCATACCCCCCCCAGTGCCTGCTCTACCACATCACCCCCTCTACCTCCTCTACCACACCATACCCCCCCCAGTACCTCTTCTACCACACACCGTACCACACACCACCCCCACCTCCTCTACCACACCATACCACCTCCCCTACCTCCTCTACCACACACCGTACCACACATCACCCACCCACCTCCTCTACCACACCATACCCCCCCGCAGTACCTCTTCTACCACACTCCGTACCACACATCACCCCCCACCTCCTCTACCACACCATACCCCCCCGCAGTACCTCTTCTACCACACTCCGTACCACACACCACCCCCCACCTCCTCTACCACACCATACCCCCCCGCAGTACCTCTTCTACCACACTCCGTACCACACATCACCCCCCACCTCCTCTACCACACCATACCCCCCCGCAGTACCTCTTCTACCACACACCGTACCACACATCACCCCCCCACCTCATCTACCACACCATACCCCCGCAGTACCTCTTCTACCACACACCGTACCACACATCACCCCCCCTCCTCTACCACACCATACAACCACCCCTCCCCTACCTACACTACCACATCACCCCCCCTGCTCTACCACACCCCCCCCCCCTTCCTTCCTTCCTGCTCTCGCGCTAATAATGATAAATGTGGTAGACATGACGGGCTGTCAGACTGTGTATTAATACTACCCCCTCCCCCCCTACCACAGGGAGGGGGGGAGGGAGGAGGCTGCCTCTCTCTCTCTCTCCCCCCTCCCCCTTTTCCCCCTCCCCCTCCTTCCCCCTCCCCCCTCCTCCTCCCCCTTCCCCCTGTAGCTGGTGGTTAGCGAACGAGCTCTCATTTGCATATGCCAGTCCCGTGTACCTTGAAGAGGGGGGGTGGGGGG
>NC_092263.1:11233182-11235682 GCF_036320965.1 Panulirus ornatus | reverse complement strand
TTGTTGTTGTTGTTATTATTATTATTATTATTATATTATTATTATTATTATTATTGTTGTTGTTGTTGTTATTATTATTATTATTATTATTATTATTATATTATTATTATTATTATTATTGTTGTTGTTGTTGTTGTTATTATTATTATTATTATTATTATTATTATTATTATTATTATTATTATTATTGTTGTTGTTGTTATTATTATTATTATTATTATTATTATTATTATTATTTTTATTATTATTATTATTATTATTATTATTATTATTATTATTATTATATTATCATTATTATTATTATTGTTGTTGTTGTTGTTGTTGTTATTATTATTATTATTATTATTATTATTATTATTATTATTATTATTATTATTATTGTTGTTGTTGTTGTTATTATTATTATTATTATTATTATTATTATTATTATTATTATTATTATTTTTATTATTATTATTATTATTATTATTATTATTATTATTATTGAAACGCCAATGCCTAACTGAGAGATATGTTACTTACATAGAGTATATGTACTTGCAGGTATGCTGGCGCTGGTATGCTGTGCAGCCCATGTGAGCATCGTGGGAGGTATACTGTGAGTATACTGTGGCTGGGTATGCTGTGAGTATACTGTGGCTGGGTATACTGTGAGTATACTGTGGCTGGGTATACTGAAATTTAGTTAGGGTATACCATAATGTAGTGAGTATACTCCTGGTATATTTATGAGGTGTGTTGTGTGAGTATATTCCGTGTATACTATAATATATCTTGTCTGCTATTATGAATGGATATACTAGTATGCTATACGTATATGCTGGAACTTAAAGGTATGCTGATATATCCCAACCACATGGGTATACGTGATATACGACATGTATGATGGTATGATCCGGGTATGCTGATAGACTTGAGGTGTTAGTCAGTGTTTCAAAGGTTAAATGGCGCTGAATGGGTCAAAAAAATGTCTTATTGAAATGGCTTTATATCAAAATGGCCTTTAGGGGACGTTTAAATGGCCTTATTGGTTATTGAATGGCCTTTGTTGGCTAATAAATGGCCTTTGTTGGCTTCCAGATGGCCTTTGTAGGCTTTCAAATATGCTTTGTTGATTATTAAATGGCTTTTCTTGGCTTCCAAATATACTTTGTTGACTATGAAATGGCCTTTCTTGGCTTGCAAATGGCCACGACGCTGTGGTAACCCTGAACCCTTGAAATGTGACCTTTACGGCCATTTTAAAAATAAAGGGCCAGGATCTGGTACCCTTAGATCCCTGATGAACCCTTTGAGAGCCTTTTTGACCTAAGGCTGCGTTACTTCCAAACCAAACCATCCCAAGGCCATTGTCCCAGTATCCCAGGGAAATGGCTGAGGTGACTGGGGGGGGTTGAGGAGGAGGGGAGGGGGGAAAGCCACGACCCCCCCCTACCCTTCTCCCTCACCCCCCTCCTCTTTTCCCCCCCGCCCCCCAACCCCATCCTGGTCGGGTGGGGGGGATGGAGGAGGAGGGGAGGTCGGAGGGGGGAAAGCCTCCCCCTACCCTTCCCCCTCCCCCCCCCTCTTTTCCCCCCCGCCCCCACAACCCCACCCTGGTTGGGTGGGGGGGATGGAGGAGGAGGGGAGGCCGGAGGGGGGAAAGCCTCCCCCTACCCTTCCCCCTCCCCCTCCTCTTTTCCCCCCGCCCCCCCCACCCCATCCTGGTCGGGTGGGGGGATGGAGGAGGAGGGGAGGTCGGGGGGAAAGCCTCCCCCTACTCTTCCCCCCTCCCCCTCCTCCTTTCCCCCCGCCCCCCCACCCCACCTCTAACCCCATCCTGGCACGCTCCTTGGAGGGGGTGAGGGGGGTGGGGTGTGGGGGTGCCAGGCCCCCCCCACGAGCGTGTAAGGTGGTGGGAGGGGAGGGAAGGCTCCTCCCGCCCTTTCCCCCCCTCCCTCTCCTTCACCTCCCTCCCTCTCCTTCACCTCCCTCCCTCTCCTCCACCCCCCTCCGCGCGCGCGCGCGCGCGCTCTCTGTCTCGCAAATTACGGTCGGTCGCCGTGTAAAATTTGGGTAATAAATGCTGGAGGTGTTGCCCCCCCCCCCCCCGGGAGGGGAGAGGGGGAGGGGAGGAGTTAGCGTGCGTGAGGCAGTGACTCGCATTACCCTCCCCCCCTCCCCTCCTCCTCCTCCCCCTCCACCTCCTCCTCCACTTCCTCCTCCATCTCCTCCATCTCCTCCTCCTCCTCCTCCTCCTCACTCCTCCCCCCTCCCCTTCTTCCCTTTCCCCCTTTCCCCACACTCCCATTCCTCCATCACCAGCGATCTAGGGCCTTTTTATTTGGGGGGGAAGGGGGGAGGGGGGTCCTATGAACCCCTAAGATCACACACACACACACAACACACACACACACACACACACACATCCCCACGTAGGCTAGACCCACAGGCCTATCCCCATCCCTCCCATCACCTATCCCAGGATCACCCCCTCCCCCCCATATGTACCCCCTTGGGG
>NC_092263.1:11223182-11228182 GCF_036320965.1 Panulirus ornatus | reverse complement strand
ACTAACTCGACCAGAGTCAACCAGACCAGGTTCGACCAGACTTAACTCGACCAGACTCGATCAGACCAACTCCACCAGACTCGACCGGAGTCGACCAGACCACCACGACCAGGGTCGACCAGACTAACTCGACCAGACCAGACTAATTCGACCAGAGTCGACCAGACCAACTCGACCAGAGTCGATCAGACCAACTCCACCAGATTCGACCAGACCAACTCGACCATACCAGACTAACTCGACCAGAGTCGACCAGACCAACTCGACCATACCAGACTAACTCGACCAGAGTCGACCAGACCAACTCGACCAGAGTCGACCAGACTAGCTCGACCATAGTCGACCAGAGTCGACCAGACCAACTCGACCAGACCGAATTTGGCCGGAAATCTCGCTCGCTCGCTTACCATCGCTCCACACTCGCTTGTGCCTTGACCCTGAGCTCGCTAACTAGGTAGTTAGGTTGTTAGCTAAAGGGGGGGATCTAGGGCATGTCTATCCCATGGGATATGGGATCATGTCTATCCCATGGGATAGACAGAAACGCTTGCCGTCAACGTATATCCTGGGGATAGACTATCCCTTAGCTGGGACCGGGACTTTTTGGGACTTTTTGGTCCCAGCTAAGGGACTGGGACTTTTTGGGACTGGTTTCGTATCCCAAGGGATACATGAGCAAGGTTACTGTCCACGTATTTCCTACGCCGGTAGTCCCATGTCCCAGGACGTCTGTGGCCTGGGACATCTGGGATAGGGGGGAGAAGAATGCTTATCCACATACCTTCTATCCCAAGACCTCTGGGATTGTCTTCATACCACCCTATCCCATGGGATAGTATAGAAACAATGTATATATATATATATATATATATATATATATATATATATATATATATAGATAGATAGATAGATAGATAGATATACACTAGCCTGAGCCAGGTACCCATTGTATCGATCAAACCCTCCTAGGGTGTGGATGAACAGCTGGGTTGACTGTGGGACCTCCTGCCGGTAAGCAGGATTCGAACCTGTGCCCTCGACCTTGCCACACCCACACCATCACCAAGGGAATGGGGGTGTGAGGGAGTGGGGGGGTTGTGGGTGTAGAGGGGGGGTTGTGGGTGTAGAGGGGGGGGGTAGATACGTTATTGTGTGTGGTGTGGTCGTCTCTCGAGGACACCTGTGTAGTTTCTCGAGGACGCCTGTGTAGTTCTCGAGGACGCCTGTGTAGTTCTCGAGGACGCCTGTGTAGTTCTCGAGGACATCCGTGTAGTTCTCGAAGACGCCTGTGTAGTTCTCAAGGACGCCCGTGTGGTTCTCGAGGACATCCGTGTAGTTCTCGAGGACGCCCGTGTGGTCGTCTCTCGAGGACACCTGTGTAGTTTCTCGAGGACGCCTGTGTAGTTCTCGAGGACGCCTGTGTAGTTCTCGAGGACATCCGTGTAGTTCTCGAAGACGCCTGTGTAGTTCTCGAGGACGCCTGTGTAGTTCTCGAGGACGCCCGTGTGGTTCTCGAGGACATCCGTGTGGTTCTCGAGGACATCCGTGTAGTTCTCGAGGACGCCTGTGTGGTTCTCGAGGACGCCCATGTCGTTCTCGAGGACACCCTTGCAGTTCTCGAAGACACCCGTGTCGTTCTCGAGGACACCCGTGTCGTTCTCGAGGACGCCCGTGTCGTTCTTGAGGACACCCATGCAGTTCTCGAGGACGCCTGTGTCGTTCTCGAAGACACCCGTGTCGTTCTCGAGGACGCCCGTGTCGTTCTCGAGGACGCCCGTGTCGTTCTCGAGGACGCCCGTGTCGTTCTCGAGAACACCCTTGCAGTTCTCGAGGACAGCCCGTGTAGATACAGTCGTGGGTCTCGGGATCTTCGTGTTATTTGGAGTCTAAAAGAGGACGATGTTGTGTTGCAAATATTTGAATACACTTGGGACATGTGGTGGGATAAATACGGCTGGGATATATTTGGGATAAGGGTGGGGTAAAGTGGTGGTGGGGGGGGGGGAAGAAGAAAACACACTGTACGTTCTATGTTTGCTCCCCCACCTACACCCAGATATTGTACCCACTGTACGTTCTATGTTTGCCCCCACCTACACCCAGATATTGTACCCACTGTACGTTCTATGTTTGCCCCCCACCTACACCCAGATATTGTACCCACTGTATGTTCTATGTTTGCCCCCCACCTACACCCAGATATTGTACCCACTGTACGTTCTATGTTTGCCCCCCACCTACACCCAGATATTGTACCCACTGTACGTTCTATGTTTGCCCCCCACCTACACCCAGATATTGTACCCACTGTACGTTCTATGTTTGCCCCCCACCTACACCCAGATATTGTACCCACTGTACGTTCTATGTTTGCCCCCCACCTACACCCAGATATTGTACCCACTGTACGTTCTATGTTTGCCCCCCACCTACACCCAGATATTGTACCCACTGTACGTTCTATGTTTGCTCCCCCACCTACACCCAGATATTGTACCCACTGTACGTTCTATGTTTGCCCCCCACCTACACCCAGATATTGTACCCACTGTACGTTCTATGTTTGCTCCCCCACCTACACCCAGATATTGTATCCACTGTACGTTCTATGTTTGCTCCCCCACCTACACCCAGATATTGTACCCACTGTACGTTCTATGTTTGCCCCCACCTACACCCAGATATTGTACCCACTGTACGTTCTATGTTTGCTCCCCCACCTACACCCAGATATTGTACCCACTGTACGTTCTATGTTTGCTCCCCCACCTACACCCAGATATTGTATCCACTGTACGTTCTATGTTTGCTCCCCCACCTACACCCAGATATTGTACCCACTGTACGTTCTATGTTTGCCCCCACCTACCCCCAGATATTGTCTTTGCCCCCACCTACCCCCAGATATTGTGTTTGCCCCCACCTACCCCCAGATATTGTGTTTGCCCCCACCTACCCCCAGATATTGTACCCATTGTACGTTCTATGTTTGCCCCCCACCTACCCCCAGATATTGTACCCACTGTACGTTCTATGTTTGCCCCCCACCTACACCCAGATATTGTACCCACTGTATGTTCTATGTTTGCCCCCCACCTACACCCAGATATTGTACCCACTGTACGTTCTATGTTTGCCCCCCACCTACACCCAGATATTGTACCCACTGTACGTTCTATGTTTGCCCCCCACCTACACCCAGATATTGTACCCACTGTACGTTCTATGTTTGCCCCCCACCTACACCCAGATATTGTACCCACTGTACGTTCTATGTTTGCCTCCCACTTACCCCAGATATTGTACCCACTGTACGTTCTATGTTTGCCCCCACCTACCCCCAGATATTGTCTTTGCCCCCACCTACCCCCAGATATTGTGTTTGCCCCCACCTACCCCCAGATATTGTGTTTGCCCCCACCTACCCCCAGATATTGTACCCATTGTACGTTCTATGTTTGCCTCCCACCTACCCCCAGATATTGTGTTTGCCCCCACCTACCCCCAGATATTGTACCCATTGTACGTTCTATGTTTGCCTCCCACCTACCCCCAGATATTGTGTTTGCCCCCCACCTACCCCCAGATATTGTACCCATTGTACGTTCTATGTTTGCCTCCCACCTCCCCCAGATATTGTGTTTGCCCCCACCTACCCCCAGATATTGTGTTTGCCCCCACCTACCCCCAGATATTGTGTTTGCCCCACCTACCCCCAGATATTGTGTTTGCCCCCACCTACCCCCAGATATTGTACCCATAATGTAATCTTGATCTTGTAAAGCGAGAAAGTAATTAATTACGTCACAATACAGGTTAATGGTTGAGGAGGGGGAAGGAGGAGAAGGGGGAAGGAGGGGGAAGGAGGGGAAGGTGTCTGTGATTGCGTTGGGGGTGCCCAGTGGGGTGTCATGACATGACATGACATGGCTGTCATGAGGCAGGGTGTATGAGACCACACAAACCCCTCCCTTCCCCTTCCCCCTCTTTCCGCGCCCTTCCCCCTCTTTCCACGCCCTTCCCCCTCTTTCCACGCCCTTCCCCCTCTTTCCACGCCCTTCCCTCTCTTTCCACGCCCTTGTTCTTTCCCTGCTCAGGAGTAATCGCATTGTAACCCCCCCCCACCCTCCCCCTCCTCAACTCCCCCTCCCCTTCCCTCCCCCTCCTCAACTCCCCCCCCCTCGTAAGCTGTTCTTTTGTTCTTGTTTACCTTTTATAATTCCACTCCTGTGTGGCTGTTTGCTTTTGTTTGTTTGTTTTAAGTGCCAGTTTCACCTGTACACTGCCGTCTGCCAGATGGCTACACATCTGGCTACACTCCCATACACCTGGCTACATTCCTATACACCTGGCTACACTCCCATACACCTAGCTACACTCTTATACACCTGGCTACACTCCCATACACCTAGCTACACTCCTATACACCTGGCTACACTCCCATACACATGGGTACACTCCTATACACCTGGCTACACACCCATACACCTCCCTACACTCCTAAACACCTGGCTACACTCCCATACACCTGGCTACACTCCTATCCACCTGGCTACACACCCATACACCTCCCTACACTCCTATACACCTGGCTACACACCCATACACCTGCCTCCACACCTGGCTACATTCCTATACACCTAGCTACACTCCTATGCACCTGGCTACACACCCATACACCTGGCTACACTCCCATACACCTGGCTACACACCTGGCTATATTCCTACACACCTGGCTATATTCCTACACACCTGGCTATATTCCTACACACCTGGCTACACTCCCATACACCTGGCTACACTCCCATACACCTGGCTACACACCTGGCTACACTCCTATACACCTGGCTACACTCCTATACACCTGGCTACACACCTATACACCTGCCTACACACGTGGCTACATTCCTATACACCTGGCTACACTCCTATACACCTGGCTACACACCCATACACCTGGCTACACACCTGGCTACATTCCTATACACCTGGCTACACTC
>NC_092263.1:11210682-11218182 GCF_036320965.1 Panulirus ornatus | reverse complement strand
ATTATGACACGAAAGTGCACTTGTGAACTTGTTTCATTTTCCCCAGTGGACTTAAAGGAATATATATATATATATATATATATATATATATATATATATATATATATATATATATATATATATATATATATATATATATCGGTAGTTACACAAAATTACCTTTATTAATGTAGGGTATTAGGGGGTATATGTTGATTAGGGGGGGGGCTTCTATGTTTACATCCAGGGGAGGAGGGTTGAGGAGGGGGAGGCGTTGAGGAGGGGGAGGGGGGAGAGATTGATATGTTTACGCAAGGGTGGTTGTGGGGGGGGGAAGGTGGGGAGGGGGATAAAGTGGACGTATAACTGCCTGAGCACCGTGGTACGACCCCACAATGACCTTTGACCTCCGTCTGATGACCTACGACCCCACAATGACCTTTGACCCCCCCTTTGATGACCTACGACCCCACAATGACCTTTGACCCCCCCTTTGATGACCTACGACCCCACAATGACCTTTGACCCCCCTTTGATGACCTACGACCCCACGATGACCTTTGACCCCCCTTTGATGACCTACGACCCCACAGTGACCTTTGAACACGGTGGTACGACCCTTTAAGACCAAGACGGAACGACCCTATGAGCACTGGGGTTTTGATTAAGATTATATTATGATTAGGATTAAATTTAAGATTATATTATGATTATATTTTGATTAAGATTATATTATGATTAGGATTATGTTTAATTAAGATTATATTATGATTATATTTTAATTAAGATTATATTATGATTAGGATTATATTTAATTAAGATTATATTATGATTAGGATTATATTTAATTAAGATTATATTATGATTATATTTTAATTAAGATTATATGATTAGGATTCTATTCTTATTAAAATTATATTTTGATTATGATTATATAATTAGGATTATATTTTAACACGGATTATATTTTGATAAGGATTACATTTTAATTAAGATTATATTCTAATTAAGATTATATTATAATTAGGATTATATTTTAATTTTGATTGTATTATAATTAGAATTATAGTTAGGATTATATTTTGATGAGGTTTTGATTTAAATAAGGATTATATTTTAATCAGGATTATAATTTGGTTTGGATTATATTGTAATTAGGATTATAATTTAATTATGATTATATTATGATTGGGATTATATTTTGATTATGATTATATTTCAATTGGGATTATATTTCCATTAGGATTATATTTCAATTAGGATTATATTTTAATTGGGATTATATTATAATTAGGATTATATTTCCTTTGGGATTATATTTCCATTAGGATTATATTTTAATTGGGATTATATTATGATTAGGATTATATTTGTATATATATATATATATATATATATATATATATATATATATATATATATATATATATATATATATATATATATATATATATAAATGATCATGGCTTGAATTCGCGTAGGTGAAAGACGCATTACCGAACGGCGTAGATAAGAAATGCGTAACCCGTTGCTGTTGGAACCTTTACGCACACACACACACACACACACACACACACACACACACACACACATACACACACACACACATACACACATACACACACACACACACACACACACACACACACACACACACACACACACACACACACACACACACACACACACACACACACACACACACACACACACACACATACACACACACACACACACACACACACACACATACACACACACACACACACATACACACACACACACACACACACACACATACACACACACACACACACACACACACACACACACACACACACACACATACACACACACACACACACACACACACACACATACACACACACACACACACATACACACACACACACACACACACACATACACACACACACACACACACACACACACACACACACACATACACACACACACACACACACACACACATACACACACACACACACACACACACACATTTTAATTAGGATTCACGGGCCGGCCAGGGTCGAGCGCACGGGTTCGAATCCTGGTTAGGAACGGCAGTCGGTCCACAGTCAACCCCGCTGTTCATCCACCCCCCTTATAGGGTGTCGGTCGATAAAATGTGTAACCTGGCTCAGGTTCGGGTGTATATATATATATATATATATATATATATATATATATATATATATATATATATATATATATATATATATCTTAGTGGCCTCCCCAGGCGGTGGGGGGGGAGGGGGGTCGAGTTATTCGTGTTCATGACTTGGCGTAGAGGCATTTCCCCCCCCCCAACTGTGTGTGGGGGGGGAGGGAAGGGGTGTTGGGGGGGGGGATGTGTGACCCACGTGTGGTGGCGTGACGCCCGGCCGTTACTATTGTAACGGCCGGGCCAGCCGGCTGGACGCGCATATATATATATATATATATATATATATATATATATATATATATATATATATATATATATGTATATGTGTGTGTGTGTGTGTGTGTGTGTGTGTGTAGCTTTGATTTGATAACGCCTCCAACACCACATCACCCCCCCCTACACCATCCCCCTCCCTCTCCCCTCTCATATCGTCGTCTTCCCCCTCCCTTCCCTCTCTCCCCTCTCCCCTTCATCCACATACTCTCCCCCTCCTCCTCCTCTCTCACACCCCCCCAAGCGTGACGTATGGTCGCCGGCCAAACCCAGGAGTTAGTGGTAACGTTTGGGGGGTGGGGGAAGGGGGAAGGGGGAGGGGGAAGGTGGTGGGGGGAGGGGAAGGGGAAGGTGGTGAGGGGAGGGGAATCCTCCTCCTCATCATGATCGACCACTGACCCCCCGCTGCTCGGACGTGTCCCCCCCTTCCCCCTACCCCTCACCCCCCCCCTACCCCTCACCTTCCCCCTCACCCTACCCCTCACCTTCCCCCTCACCCACCACCACCACCTGTCCTCATCTCTCTCCCCCCCTCCCTCCCTCCCTCCCTCCCCCCCCACCTGACTGTCTCCTCCCCCTCTCCCCTTCCCCTTCCCCTCCCCCCACCTTTGTCAATGACGAGGCGGGCGTCCGGGTGACTACGGTGAGGGAAAGGGGAAAAAAAAGATATATTTAGTGAGAAAAATAGGAGGGGAGGGGGTAAGTGAGAGGAGGGGGAAGGGGAAGGGGGAAGGGGGAGAAAGGTCTCGCCGTAAAGACTCGTAATGCCACTTTGTTTAACACCCCCTCCCTTTCCTCTTCCTCCCCCTCCCCTTCTCCCCCTTCCCTTCTTCCCCTTCCCTTCTCCCCCTCCCCTTCTCCCCCTTCCCTTCTCCCCCCTCCCCATCCTCTCCTGGTTGCGGTAGAGGGTACGAGAGGTGGTGCAGGTACAGGTGGTACAGCCAGGGGTACAGGGAAGGTCGTTGAGCGGTACAGGAAAGGTCACGGGAGAGGAGGGGGGGGGTGGAGGAGGGAGGGAGGGAGAGTAACGGGTTAGGGTACAGAATTGGCTCCCTCGGGGGGGGGGAGGGGGGTACAGTAGAGGGTGGGTACAGTTACATTTGGCATGGGTACAAAATAGATAAGGTCAGCTGGGATACAGGGAAGTTCAGCTGGGGTTACAGGAATGGTCAGCTGGGGTTACAGTTAAGGTCATCTGAGGTTACAGGAAAGGTCAGCTGGGGTTACAGGAAAGGTCATCTGAGGTACAGGAAAGGTCAGTTGGGGTTACAGGAATGGTCAGCTGGGGGTACAGGAAAGGTCAGCTGGGGGTACAGGAAAGGTCTGCTGGGGTTACAGAAAAGGTCAGCTGGGGGTACAGGTATGGTCGTCAGGGGTACAGCGGGGTACAGGTAAGGTCGGTATGTGTACGGGAGGCAACATGAGGGAGCAGGGGTGTGTATCGCAAGATACAGTAGGGTACAGGACGGTCCACACGGGTACAGAAGAGGTGTACAGTGTGCCTGGGAGGGGGGGGGGTACAGCAGAAGGGTGCAGGGTACAGCAGGGGCTGGCGGGGTACAGTAGGGGGGGTTGTAGGGTACAGCAGGGTCTGGCTAAGTAGGACAGGGTATGTTAATATCCGGCAGGGTCGTGGAAGGTCCGGCAGGGTCGTGGAAGGTCTGGCAGGGTCGTGGAAGGTCCGACAGGGTCATGGAAGGTCCAGCATGGCACTGGAAGATCTGGCAGGGTCGTGGAAGGTCCGGTAGGGTCGTGGAAGGTCCGGCAGGGTCGTGGAAGGTCCGGCAGGGCACTGGAAGGTCCGACAGGGTCGTGGAAGGTCCGGCAGGGTTGTGGAAGGTCCGGCAGGGTCGTGGAAGGTCCAGCAGGGTCGTGGAAGGTCCGGTAGGGTCGTGGAAGGTCCGGCAGGGCACTGGAAGGTCCGGCAGGGTCGTGGTAGGTCTGGCAGGGTACTGGAAGGTCCGGCAGGGTCATGGAAGGTCCAGCAGGGTCGTGGAAGGTCCGGTAGGGTCGTGGAAGGTCCGGCAGGGCACTGGAAGGTCCGGCAGGGTCGTGGAAGATCCGGCAGGGTCGTGGAAGGTCCGGCAGGGCACTGGAAGGTCCGGCAGGGTACTGGAAGGTCCGGCAGGGTCATGGAAGGTCCAGCAGGGTCGTGGAAGGTCCGGCAGGGCACTAGAAGGTCCGGCAGGGCACTGGAAGGTCCGGCAGGGTCGTGGAAGGTCCGGCAGGGTCCTGGAAGGTCCGGCAGGGTCCTGGGAACAGGCAGGCTAGTGTAACGCCGGCAGAGTACGGTAGGGGCAGGCAGGTGTGACAGGGTTCGTTACCTTTCCATCTGGCTGGTGACAGAGGCTTGGGGGGGGAGTGTTACAGGGGATGGAGGGGGGGGCACACGACTGTATTGTACTGTAACGGGATTTTGCAGTATGGGACAGAGGGTACAGGGGATCATTACAGATGGACGTGGCAGGGTAGCAGGGGATTACATCACACACCAGGGTGATGATGGCAGGGTCTATATAACAGGGAGTATATGACAAGGGTTGACTAGGGGGAAGGCCTTGACTGGGGGGTATATAACTGGCTGTCTATATATCTGGCAGGGGTTGACAGGGGGGTATATAACTGGCTCTGTGTATATATATATATATATATATATATATATATATATATATATATATATATATATATATAAATATATATATATATATATATATATATATATATATATATATATCCGGCAGGGGTTGACAGGGGTAGGGGTAAGGGGGGAGGATGGGGGGGTAGAGATTATTACGACCACAGGTCAAAGTTTATAGCGATGCCTTCATGTGTGTACGTGTGTGTGTGTGTGTGTGTGTATGTGTGTATGTGTGTGTGTGTATGTGTGTGTGTGTGTGTGTGTGTGTATGTGTGTATGTGTGTGTGTGTATGTGTGTGTGTGTGTGTGTGTGTATGTGTGTATGTATGTGTGTACGTGTGTGTGTGTGTGTGTGTGTGTGTGTGTGTGTGTGTGTGTGTGTGTGTGTACCACCCCCACCCCCCCCCCTCACACCACGCCCCGATGTATCGCCTGGGGGTTCAGGGAGGCAAGGGAGAGGTTTCAGGGCTTCAAGGAGGGTTCAGGGAGACAAGGACAGGTTACAGGGCTTCAGGGAGAGGGTTCAGGGAGGCAAGGGAGAGGTTTCAGGGCTTCAGGGAGAGGGTTCAGGGAGGCAAGGGAGAGGTTTGAGAGTTTCAGGGAGAGGGTTCAGGGAGGCAAGGAGAGGTTTCAGGGCTTCAAGGAAAGGGTCAGGGAGGCAAGAGAGAGGAATCAGGGCTTCATGGAGAGGTTCAGGGAGGAATGGGGGGTCCAGGGAGGCAAGGGAGAGGTTTCAGGGGTTCAGGGAGGCAAGAAGAGGTTTCAGGGCTTGAGGGAGGGGTTCAGGGAGGCAAGGGAGAGGTTCAAGGAGGCAGAGAGAGGTTCAGGGCTTCAGGGAGAGGTTCAGGGAGGCAAGGGAGAGGTTCAAGGAGGCAGAGAGAGGTTCAGGGCTTCAGGGAGAGGTTCAGGGAGGCAAGGGAGAGGTTCAAGGAGGCAGAGAGAGGTTCAGGGCTTCAGGGAGAGGTTCAGGGAGGCAAGGAGAGGTTCAAGGAGGCAGGGAGAGGATTCAGGGCTTCAGGAGAGGTTCAGGGAGGCAAGGGAGAGGTTCAAGGAGGCAGAGAGAGGTTCAGGGCTTCAGGGAGAGGTTCAGGGAGGCAAGGGAGAGGTTCAAGGAGGCAGAGAGAGGATTCAGGGCTTCAGGAGAGGTTCAGGGAGGCAAGGGAGAGGTTCAAGGAGGCAGGGAGAGGATTCAGGGCTTCAGGGAGAGGTTCAGGGAGGCAAGGGAGAGGTTCAAGGAGGCAGAGAGAGGTTCAGGGCTTCAGGGAGAGGTTCAGGGAGGCAAGGGAGAGGTTCAAGGAGGCAGAGAGAGGTTCAGGGCTTCAGGGAGAGGTTCAAGGGAGGTCCAAGGAGAGAGTAGGGTTCAAGGAGAGCAGGGAGAGGATTCAGGGCGTCAGGGAGAGGTTCAGGGAGGCAAGGGAGAGGTTCAAGGAGGCAGAGAGAGGTTCAGGGCTTCAGGGAGAGGTTCAGGGAGGCCAGGGAGAGGTTCAAGGAGGCAGAGAGAGGTTCAGGGCTTCAGGGAGAGGTTCAGGGAGGCAAGGGAGAGGTTCAAGGAGGCAGGGAGAGGATTCAGGGCTTCAGGGAGAGGTTCAGGGAGGCAAGGGAGAGGTTCAAGGAGGCAGAGAGAGGTTCAGGGCTTCAGGGAGAGGTTCAGGGAGGCAAGGGAGAGGTTCAAGGAGGCAGGGAGAGGATTCAGGGCTTCAGGGAGAGGTTCAGGGAGGCAAGGGAGAGGTTCAAGAGGCAGAGAGAGGTTCAGGGCTTCAGGGAGAGGTTCAGGGAGGCAAGGGAGAGGTTCAAGGAGGCAGAGAGAGGTTCAGGGCTTCAGGGAGAGGTTCAGGGAGGCAAGGGAGAGGTTCAAGGAGGCAGAGAGAGGTTCAGGGCTTCAGGGAGAGGTTCAGGGAGGCAAGGGAGAGGTTCAAGGAGGCAGAGAGAGGTTCAGGGCTTCAGGGAGAGGTTCAGGGAGGCAAGGGAGAGGTTCAAGGAGGCAGAGAGAGGTTCAGGGCTTCAGGGAGAGGTTCAGGGAGGCAAGGGAGAGGTTCAAGGAGGCAGGGAGAGGATTCAGGGCTTCAGGGAGAGGTTTCAGGGCTTCAGGGAGAGGTTTCAGAGAGGCAAGGAGAGGTTTCAGGGCTTCAGGAAGGCAAGGAGAGGTGTCAGGGGTTCAGGGAGGCAAGGAGAGGTTTCAGGGCTTCAGGGAGAGGGTTTAGGGAGGCAAGGGAGAGGTTTCAGGGCTTCAGGGAGGCAAGGAGAGGTTTCAGGTCTTCAGGGAGAGGGTTCAGGGAGGCAAGGGAGAGGTTCAGAGAGGCAAGGAGAGGTTTTAGGGCGGCAGGGAGAGATTCAGGGAGGCCGGGAGAGGTTTCAGGGCTTCAGGGAGAGGTTTCAGGGCTTCAGGGAGAGGTTTCAGAGAGGCAAGGAGAGGTTTCAGGGC
>NC_092263.1:11180682-11200682 GCF_036320965.1 Panulirus ornatus | reverse complement strand
GTTGTTGTTGTTGGGGAGGGGGTGTTGTTGTTGTTGTTGGGGAGGGGGTGTTGTTGTTGTTGTTGGGAGGGTGTTGTTGTTGGGAGGGTGTTGTTGTTGGGAAGGGGGTTGTTGTTGTTGTTGTTGTTGTTGTTGGGAGGGTGTTCTTGTTGTTGTTGTTGGGGAGGGGGTGTGGGGGGGGAGTAATTGCCTCTGTACAGTACGGAGAGGGAGTTGTACACTCGGGGGGGACCCCCACGACCACCCCCCCCCCCATTAATGTACTTTCCTCCCCCCTCTACATAACGGAGTGCAGACCCGCCTCGAACGGACCATAGGGTGGGTCTGTGCGGGTCTGTGGGTGATTAGTGGGAGAGACCACAGACATACACACATAAGTCTGGTCAGAATAGATAAGCCCCAATAGATCACTGATAGATAAAAACGTCTATCGCCCGCCCCCCGTACATACAACTATGACGACACAGATGATACAAGATTGGGAGGAGGATCGAACTGTTCTGGAGGAGGATCGAACTGTTTTAGAGGAGGATCGAATGTTCTGGAGGAGCATCGAACTGTTTTGGAGGAGGATCGAACTGTTCTGGAGGAGGATCGAACTGTTTTAGAGGAGGATCGAACTGTTCTGGAGGAGCATCGAACTGTTTTGGAGGAGGATCGAACTGTTTAGAGGAGGATCGAACTTTATTAGAGGAGGATCGAACTGTTCTGGAGGAGGATCGAACTGTTTAGAGGAGGATCGAACTTTTTTAGAGGAGGATCGAACTGTTCTGGAGGAGGATCGAACTGTTTTACAGGAGGATCGAACTGTTTTAGAGGAGGATCGGACTGTTTTAGAGGAGGATGGAACTGTTTTAGAGGAGGATCGGACTGTTTTAGAGGAGGATGGAACTGTTTAGAGGAGGATCGAACTGTTTTGGAGTAGGATCGAACTGTTTTGGAGTAGGATCGAACTGTTTTAGAGGAGGATCGAACTGTTTGGAGGAGGATCGAACTGTTTTAGAGGAGGATCGGACAGTTTTGGAGGAGGATCGAAGTGTTTTGGAGGAGGATCGAACTGTTTTAGAGGAAGATTGAATTTAAGTAACATCAGGAACGTTTGTGTTCTTAAAACGCAGTCCATCAAGGAAACGTTTGTTCCCTTTAAGCGCAATCCACCTGGGAAACGTTTGTTCCTTTTAAGCGCAGTCCATCTAGGAAACGTTTGTTCCCTTTAAGCGCAGTCCATCTAGGAAACGTTTGTTCCCTTTAAGCGCAATCCACCTGGGAAACGTTTGTTCCATTTAAGCGCAATCCGTCTGGGAAACGTTTGTTCCATTTAAGCGCAATCCGTCTGGGAAACGTTTGTTCCATTTAAGCGCAATCCGTCTGGGAAACGTTTGTTCCATTTAAGCGCAATCCGTCTGGGAAACGTTTGTTCCATTTAAGCGCAATCCGTCTGGGAAACAGTTTGTTCCATTTAAGCGCAATCCACCTGGGAAACGTTTGTTCCCTTTAAGCGGAGTCCATCCAAGAAACGTTGTTTCTTTTACCTTAGCGCAGTCCATTTAAGAAACGTTCGTTCAGCGCAGTCCACACACTGGAAAACTTAACAGACAGGGAAAAAAATTACGAAAATATTTAAAAAAAAAGAAGAAAAATTAAGAAATTCTCTCATGGGAAAACCTCTGCTCTACAGTACGTAGCTGGGTAACCTCACCCAGGTTGGCGGGGGCAGGGGGTAATATATTCTGTATCTTTCTCTTTTCATGAATCAAGGGTTCGAATCCTCCCTCCCTCCCTCTTGATCGAACGAAGTTGATTTCAACCTCCTTGTCTCTAAGCAGTCCAATTTCCCCGTCTATATCTTAGCGTATCTCTGCTGCATATATATATATATATATATATATATATATATATATATATATATATATATATATATATATATATATATATATATTCTTTCTTGTATCTCCCCTGATGATGTGATTATTACACGAAAGTGCACTCGTGAACTTATCGTGTTTCATTTCCCCCGTGGACTGGAAATGGGAGTGGAAGTGATAACAAGACGGAGATGTTAACCCTGGAAATGGAATATTGTGAAGGACTGTTGATTGTCTCCGATGGCGTGGGAGTCGAAGTAACTTCTTCTTGAGCGGAGGAGAGATAAGAGGATCATACCATAGTCTTAGACTTAGTTTACTCCTGTAAGGTATTTCTTCCCAAGTTTTATACCTGGAAGGCATTTTCCAGGCCAGCCAGCCAACCAGGTTCCAGGACGTGTGTACTGGAATGGACCCTGTCTTCACCATTGGTTTAGGTAATTCTGAGGCTCATTAGGGTAGCTGGTTCGCAGACCGAACTGTGGGGGTGTGGGGGAGAACTCCCCCCACACCCCCACACCCCGCCTCCCACTCACTCACTCCCCCCCCTCCCCCCCACCCAGGAGCCAGCTTTACGTATGCATAAGGCAAGGTCGGGTGTTCGGGGGGGGGGGGGGGGGGTTGTTGGCGTCCAGAGTGTTGGCGGAGGACTGGATTGGAAGACTGGAAGCAGGAGAGTGGTGAAGAGGACATGGGAAGGACAGATAACACAAGACTCTGATGGTCTATGACCTGGTTATCTGCTGGAGGACAGTATATATGGGAAGGACAGATAACACCAGACCCTGATGGTCTATGACCTGCTTATCTGCTGGAGGACAGACCTGATGGTCTATGACCTGGTTATCTGCTGGAGGACAGACCTGATGGTCTATGACTAGCTTATCATATAGAAGACAGTCATACCATCTTATGTCCCCAATCTTAAATGTCTGAGACAGAGAAAAGATCGTCAAACAAAAGGCATCTCCTTCACCCACCGCGCCCTCCGGCTCAACATCAGGTGGGTAAGGGGGAGGAGAGAGACACACACACACATAACAGAAAGGTTGCGCCACGGTGTATGGAGCAGAGTGAGGGGGTGATGGTGCCGGTTGACACCGCCAGGGTTGGAGATGGGGGTCGAGACGGGTCAAGTGAGAGTGGGAGAGAGGGAGAGGGAGAGAGGGAGGGAGGGAGAGTGGGTGGAAGGGGGTCGAGCTAGCTGGCTGGCTGGCTGGCTCATGATGTGTTTCGTCACGATTTTCACGCTCGACTGCCTGCCGGGGGGGGGGTATTCCACCCCCCCTGCCCCACTTGTATACACACACACACACACACACACACACACACACACAGCCCATGCTCCGGGGTTAGAAAGGAGACCCCCCCCCCTTCGGCGTGAGTCATCTGTAACGACACAAAACGTTAATTTGATAAGAGATAAGACGGTTATCTATTGGAATACCCGAAAGCTTCGCTCAGTTTCCCAGGCTTTCGTTTTCTTTGTTACATACGTAGAAGAGGCGGGTGGTTACTTGCTGTTAAAAAAAGGAGGAATTTAGGTAAAATAGTTTACGTAAATAGGGTAAAAAAAAAATAAAAGATTTAATGTAAATTATATATATTTCGTCGTCGTTCATATGTGTGTGTGTGTGTGTGTGTGTGTGTGTGTGTGTGTATGTGTGTGTGTGTGTGTGTGTATGTGTGTGTGTGTGTGTGTGTGTGTGTGTGTGTGTGTGTGTGTATGTGTGTGTGTGTATGTGTGTGTGTGTGTGTGTGTGTGTGTGTATGTGTGTGTGTGTGTGTGTGTGTGTGTATGTGTATGTGTGTGTGTGTGTGTGTGTGTGTATGTGTATGTGTGTGTGTGTATGTGTCAGCCATATATGTACACACACACACACATATATGTGACCAACCTCACATAACATGTTATCATAATAATAATAATATACAGAATTTATAATATAAAGCAGGAATTAAATTCTTTATACTTAAAATATCTTAAAGAAACATTTTGACAACCTCATTTAAGGTATTATTTGAGATGTCATTTAAGGTATTATTTAAGGTATTATTTGAAGTGTCATTTAAGGTATTATTTAAGGTATTATTTAAGGTATTATTTGAGATGTCATTTAAGGTATTATTTAAGGTATTAAAGTACCATTTGAGATGTCATTTAAGGTATAATTGAAGGTATTATTTGAGGTGTCATTTTAGGTATTATTTAAGGTATTATTTAAAGTGTTAAAGTATCATTTGAGATATCATTTAAGGTATAATTTAAGGTATTATTTAAGATGTTATTTAAGGTGTCATTTGAGATGTTATTTAAGGTATTATTTAAGGTGTTATTTAAGGTATCATTTAAGGTGTCCATAGATTAGCCCTTCCCCTCCCCCTCCCCTCCCTTCCCCCCCTTCCCTCGTGTCCCCTGACACACTTAAAGCACACTTAAGGGCCCTCTCCCCCCCCAAGAGTGCATGGGGGGATCCCCCTCCCCGTCTCTCTCTCTCTCTCTCTCTCTCTCTCTCTCTCTCTCTCTCTCTCTCTCTCTCTCTCTCTCTCTCTCTCTAATATGTCTTTTCTTTCATTGTAGGTAAGTGTGGACACCAGCTGGGGCAGGTGGAGTGAGAGGTAACAGCTGGTTCAACGGAAGGTAAGCGGGACTTAGGGAACCAGCTGGGCTTACATTACGTTTTCTATGCCATAATTGATGACATGTAGAAAATGGGGGTTCTGACCCTTGCCTGAGGATATGTAAGTATACATGTATGCTTTACTACAGTATGTATACATGTATACATTGTTACAGTATGTATCCATGTATACTTTGTTACAGTATGTATCCATGTATACATTAGTACAGTATGTATACATGTATACTTTGTTACAGTATGTATGCAGTTATACTTTAGTACATTATGTATACATGTATGCTTTGTCACAGTATGAATCCATGTATACTTTAGTACAATATGTATACATGTATACTTTGGTACAGTATGTATACATGTATACTTTGTTACAGTATTAATCCATGTATACTTTAGTACAGTGTGTATACATGTATACTTTGGTATAGTATGTACCCATGTATACTTTATAACAGTGTGTATACATGTATACTTTGGTACAGTATGTGTACATGTATACTTTGGTATAGTATGTATCCATGTATACTTTAGTACAGTGTGTATACATGTACACTTTGGTACAGTATGTATACATGTATACATCAGTACAGTATGTATACATGTACATTTAAGTATGGCTGTACTACATAGTTTAGTACAGTCTGTATGTATACATTATATTTTCGCATACTATGTATATAATGTATACTTCAGACAATATTTATGTATGTTATGTATATCGTAATACAGCGTGTGCCTATGTATTATATATGTATCTTGGCCATATTGCAAGTAATACAATAGTGATCTTGGCCATATTGCAAGTAATACAATAGTGATCTTGGCCATATTGCAAGTAATACAATAGTGATCTTGGCCATATTGCAAGTAATACAATAGTGATCTTGGCCATATTGCAAGTAATACAATAGTGATCTTGGCCATATTGCAAGTAATACAGTAGTGATCTTGGCCATATTGCAAGTAATACAATAGTGATCTTGGCCATATTGCAGGTAATACAGTAGTGATCTTGGCCATATTGCAAGTAATACAGTAGTGATCTTGGCCATATTGCAAGTAATACAATAGTGATCTTGGCCATATTGCAAGTAATACAATAGTGATCTTGGCCATATTGCAAGTAATACAATAGTGATCTTGGCCATATTGCAAGTAATACAATAGTGATCTTGGCCATATTGCAAGTAATACAATAGTGATCTTGGCCATATTGCAAGTAATACAATAGTGATCTTGGCCATATTGCAAGTAATACAATAGTGATCTTGGCCATATTGCAAGTAATACAATAGTGATCTTGGCCATATTGCAAGTAATACAATAGTGATCTTGGCCATATTGCAGGTAATACAGTAGTGATCTTGGCCATATTGCAAGTAATACAATAGTGATCTTGGCCATATTGCAAGTAATACAATAGTGATCTTGGCCATATTGCAGGTAATACAGTAGTGATCTTGGCCATATTGCAAGTAATACAGTAGTGATCTTGGCCATATTGCAAGTAATACAATAGTGATCTTGGCCATATTGCAAGTAATACAGTAGTGATCTTGGCCATATTGCAAGTAATACAATAGTGATCTTGGCCATATTGCAAGTAATACAGTAGTGATCTTGGCCATATTGCAAGTAATACAATAGTGATCTTGGCCATATTGCAAGTAATACAATAGTGATCTTGGCCATATTGCAAGTAATACAATAGTGATCTTGGCCATATTGCAAGTAATACAATAGTGATCTTGGCCATATTGCAAGTAATACAATAGTGATCTTGGCCATATTGCAAGTAATACAGTAGTGATCTTGGCCATATTGCAAGTAATACAATAGTGATCTTGGCCATATTGCAAGTAATACAGTAGTGATCTTGGCCATATTGCAAGTAATACAATAGTGATCTTGGCCATATTGCAAGTAATACAATAGTGATCTTGGCCATATTGCAAGTAATACAATAGTGATCTTGGCCATATTGCAAGTAATACAATAGTGATCTTGGCCATATTGCAAGTAATACAATAGTGATCTTGGCCATATTGCAAGTAATACAGTAGTGATCTTGGCCATATTGCAAGTAATACAGTAGTGATCTTGGCCATATTGCAAGTAATACAATAGTGATCTTGGCCATATTGCAAGTAATACAGTAGTGATCTTGGCCATATTGCAAGTAATACAGTAGTGATCTTGGCCATATTGCAAGTAATACAGTAGTGATCTTGGCCATATTGCACAGTTTTCCCGCTATCTTGACCCCATTTTATTTCTTCAACAAGGAAGCCTTAATGTTGTATGTCTGTTGTGACCTCTTCTTATCTTTTGACCTCTTGACCTCCTGGTGTTCATTGAGGGGGGGGGGAGGGAGGGTTGTGTGGAGGGGGGGGGCGTGGGGGTGGGTGGGTAGTCATTGTAATGGCCCGATTGTTCTCAAAGGGGGGGTGGGGGGTTAGGGAGTGGGGTGGGTTAGGGAGTGGGGTGGGTTAGGGAGTGGGGTGGGTTAGGGGTCATGAGGTGGTGTGTTGCATGGGGGGGGGGAAGGTCGTGGGATGTGTGTAGTTGACTAGGGGGGAGGGGAGGGAGAGATTGGGGTGGGGGAGGAAGGAGGGGGAAGGAAGGGGTTGCTTAAGGTAAGGTTGTATTGTAGAAGAGGGGAGGTGTGTGTGTGTGTGTGTGTGTGTGTAGGGGGGGAGGGGGTTTGTCGTCTTTCCCCCTCCCCTCCCCCTCCCCCTACCACCACCACCACCCACCACTACAACCCCCACCCCCCCTACAACCCCTCACGTGGGTAGAATATCCCCCCTCCTTCTCCCCTCCCCTACCCCTGCGCCCCCCTCTCCTCTCTCTCTCTCTCTCCCCTTTCCTTCCCCCCCCCCTCCCCATGCTGAACAGATAGGTAATGACAGTGGGAGGTATGTACACCGATACTTACCCCCCCCTCCTCCTCCCTCCCACCACCCCCCCAACCCCATGAGCACTGCCGGCCTCCCCTCCCCCTCCGTCCTTCCCCTCCCCCCCCCTCACTCCCCCCCCCCCCCGCTCCCTCCCTTCCCCGATTTCTTTACTCAAATCCAAACGATTTTTGAAAACGGGAATTCGACTGCACTCCATACCAGTTGCAGGCACCTCTCCCAACCTCTCCCACCTCCCCCCCCCCCCCCCCCCCCCCCCCCCCCCCCCCCCCCCCCCCCCCCCCCCCCCCCCCCCCCCCCCCCCCCCCCCCCCCCCCCCCCCCCCCCCCCCCCCCCCCCCCCCCCCCCCCCCCCCCCCCCCCCCCCCCCCCCCACCCCCCCCCCCCCCCCCCCCCCCCCCCCCCCCCCCCCCCCCCCCCCCCCCCCCCCACCCCCCCCCCCCCCCCCCCCCCCCCCCCCCCCCCCCCCCCCCACCCCCCCCCCCCCCCCCCCCCCCCCCCCCCCCCCCCCCCCCCCCCCCCCCCCCCCCACCCCCCCCCCCCCCCCCCCCCCCCCCCCCCCCCCCCCCCCCCCCCCCCCACCCCCCCCCCCCCCCCCCCCCCCCCCCCCCCCCCCCCCCCCCCCCCCCCCCCCCCCCCCCCCCCCCCCCCCCCCCACCCCCCCCCCCCCCCCCCCCCCCCCCCCCCCCCCCCCCACCCCCCCCCCCCCCACCCCCCCCCCCCCCCCCCCCCCCCCCCCCCCCCCCCCCCCCCCCCCCCCCCCCCCCCCCCCCCCCCCCCCCCCCCCCCCCCCCCCCCCCCCCCCCCCCCCCCCCCCCCCCCCCCCCCCCCCCCCCCCCACCCCCCCCCCCCCCCCCCCCCCCCCCCCCCCCCACCCCCCCCCCCCCCCCCCCCCCCCCCCCCCACCCCCCCCCCCCCCCCCCCCCCCCCCCCCCCCCCCCCCCCCCCCCCCCCCCCCCCCCCCCCCCCCCCACCCCCCCCCCCCCCCCCCCCCCCCCCCCCCCCCCCCCCCCCCACCCCCCCCCCCCCCCCCCCCCCCCCCCCCCCCCCCCCCCCCCCCCCCCCCCCCCCCCCCCCCCCCCCCCCCCCCCCCCCCCCCCCCCCCCCCCCCCCCCCCCCCCCCCCCCCCCCCCCCCCCCCCCCCCCCCCCCCACCCCCCCCCCCCCCCCCCCCCCCACCCCCCCCCCCCCCCCCCCCCCCCCCCCCCCCCCCCCCCCCCCCCCCCCCCCCCCCCCCCCCCCCCCCCCCCCCCCCCCCCCCCCCCCCCCCCCCCCCCCCCCCCCCCCCCCCCCCCCCCCCCCCCCCCCCCCCCCCCCCCCCCCCCCCCCCCCCCACCCCCCCCCCCCCCCCCCCCCCCCCCCCCCCCCCCCCCCCCCCCCCCCCCCCCCCCCCCCCCCCCCCCCCCCCCCCCCCCCCCCCCCCCCCCCCCCCCCCCCCCCCCCCCCCCCCCCCCCCCCCCCCCCCCCCCCCCCCCCCCCCCCCCCACCCCCCCCCCCCCCCCCCCCCCCCCCCCCCCCCCCCACCCCCCCCCCCCCCCCCCCCCCCCCCCCCCCCCCCCCCCCCCCCCCCCCCCCCCCCCCCCCCCCCCCCCCCCCCCCCCCCCCCCCCCCCCCCCCCCCCCCCCCCCCCCCCCCCCCCCCCCCCCCCCCCCCACCCCCCCCCCCCCCCCCCCCCCCCCCCCCCCCCCCCCCCCCCCCCCCCCCCCCCCCCCCCCCCCCCCCCCCCCCCCCCCCACACCCCACCCCCCCCTTCCCCCCCCCTCCCCCCCCCCCGACCCCCCCCAACCCACCCCCACCCTCCCCCCCCACCTCTCACCTAACCCCCCGACCACCCCCACCCCCCACCCCCCTCCACCCCCGACCACACACCAACCCCCCTGCCCCCCCCCCTACCCCCCTCCCCAACCGCCACCAACCCCACCCCCCCACCCCCCCCCCACCTCCCTCCCTCCTCCCCTCGATAGGTCGCTTCCCCTTGACTCACTGGGTCCCGTTTCCCCCCTCCTCCTCCTCCTCCCCTCCCCTCCCTCCCTCCTCTCCCCCCCCTCCCCCCCTCCCCTCCCCCCTCCCTCCCCCCCCTCCCTCCCCTACGAACAAATTTGGGCGATCACCCCCCCCCCCCCTTCCCCCTTTCCCTTCCACAAAAGCCCGACTATACTACCAATCACCCCCTTCCCCCCTTTCCCCCCCCCCTCTTCCATCCCCTCTTCCACCCCCCCTCCCCTCACAACAGTAGATGGCTCACGATGGTCCCCTCCTCCCTCCCCTCTGTTAAGATCACAACCTACCCATAACATTCGCTTATATAAACGCCTTTTGGCAGTCGTTTATTATTATTATTATTATTATATTATAAATTAAATTAAATTTTTATTGTTTATTATTATTATTATTATTATTATTATTTTTATCATATTATTATTATTATTATTATTATTATCATTATTATTATTATTTAATTATTATTATTATTGTTTTTATATTATTATTATTTTATATTTTTTATTATTATTATTATTATTATTATTATTATTATTATCATTATCATTATTATTTTTAGTCCTGCGCTCCAAGCAGGAGCAGGGAAATGATGCATCCCACACACACACACACACACACACAAGCTGATCATAACATATTGCTGTGTGGCTTCCGCCCTTGATGATTTTCAACCCCGACCACAACCCCTGCACGTGGTTGTTGTTGTTGTTGTTGTTGTTGTGTTGTTGTTGTCGTGGCTCTGGTGACTGAGTGACTGGTGGTTAAGTAAGTGGTTGTGTTTGATTGGCGCTTGAGGAGGGGGGGGAGAGGAAAGGGGGGGTTAGGGGGTAGGAGAGGGGAGGGAGGAAGAGGTGAGGGGTGGGTGGAGGGTGGAGAGGGGTTGTGGTTGTTGTTGTGAGGGGTGGGTGGAGGGTGGAGAGGGGTTGTGAGGGGTGGGTGGAGGGTGGAGAGGGGTTGTGAGGGGTGGGTGGAGGGTGGAGAGGGGTTGTGAGGGGTGGGTGGAGGGTGGAGAGGGGTTGTGAGGGGTGGGTGGAGGGTGGAGAGGGGTTGTGAGGGGTGGGTGGAGGGTGGAGAGGGGTTGTGAGGGGTGGGTGGAGGGTGGAGAGGGGTTGTAAGCGGTGGGTGGAGGGTGGAGAGGGGTTGTGAGGGGAGGGTGGAGAGGGGTTGTGGTTGATGACGTGCACGATTGATGTATGAGGCAGGTGTGTTGTGAATGATGAGGATGATAGAGTTGTGGTTGAAGTTGTGGTTTTGATATCAATGAGTTGATGAAGGGTTGTGATGTGGGTGTAGGAGGGGTGGGCGGGCGGAGGAAAGAGGGATGGGGGGGTTGTGATGTGTGGGGATGAAGGGAGGAAAGAGGGATGGGGAGGTTGTGATGTGTGGGGATGGAGGGAGGAAAGAGGGATGGGGGGGTTGTGATGTGTGGGGATGGAGGTAGGAAAGAGGGATGGGGAGGTTGTGATGTGTGGGGATGGTGGGAGGAAAGAGGGATGGGGAGGTTGTGATGTGTGGGGATGGAGGTAGGAAAGAGGGATGGGGAGGTTGTGATGTGTGGGGGGGATAGAGGGAGGAAAAGGGGATGGGGGAGAGATAGAAGGAGGGAAGGAGTAAAAAAAAGGGGGGGATGGAGATGGAGGGGGGGGTTGTTGTGGTTGATGATCGGCTCTGTGTGTGTGTGTAGAGGGGGAGGGGGAGGGGAAGGGGGGGCTGTTGTGGTTAGGACCCATTGATGACTCTTTAGGGGGTAGGGGGCAGGGGGCAGGGGGGAGGGGGAGAGGGGAAGGTGTGTATGAAAGGCCAGCCTCTGGTGTGGGTGATGACGTAAAGGTGTTGTTGTTGTTGTTGTTGTTGTTGTTGTTCACGACTCGGTCATCATCAACATCGCCTCCATTGATGGAGGGCAGGGAAGGGGAAGGGGAAGAGGGGTAGGGAAGGGGGGAAAGGAGGGAGGGAAGGGGGAAAGGAGGGAGGGTGGGTATGTGTGTGTGTGTGTGTGTGTGTGTGTGTAGGGGGGGAGGTTGTGCTGTTGGATTGGGGGTGTGTTGGGGGAGAGGGGGTTTTAGGGGGGATGGGGGGGCGTGGTGTGGTAGGGGGAGGGTGGAGGAGGGAGGGAAGGGGAGAGAGGGAGGGAGAGACACACACACACACACACACTGGCTCACTGTTCATGAAGATCGACAGCCGGTGGTGGAGGGGGGGGGAGGTGGAGGGGGAGGTGGGAAGGGGGAGGAGAGAGAGAGAGAGAGAGAGAGCTAATGTATGTATGTACGTACGTATGTATGTATGTATGTACGTATGTATGTATGTATGTATGTATGTATGTATGTACGTTCAGCGTTCACGCCCATGGCCGCGCTGCTGACCAGCGCTTCAGCATCCCACTTAGTGGGGGGGGGGCCAACCTGCTCCCCCCCCCACCCCACCCCCTACCCGCCCTGTCCCCTCTTCCTCTCTCTCCCTTTTGACCTTACCCCCCCTTCCCTCCCTCCCTCCCTCTCTCCCTCCCTCTCCCTCACACCTTAAGAAGCCAATTACCCTTTCAAGCCCTTAGCCTCAACCCTTAGGTATGTGCCCTTACAACCCTTAGCCACGTACCTTTACAACCCTTAGCCACACCCCCTTACAACCCTTAGCCACGTACCTTTACAACCCTTAGCCACTTCCCCTTACAACCCTTAGCCACGTACCTTTACAACCCTTAGCCACACCCCCTTACAACCCTTAGCCACGTACCTTTACAACCCTTAGCCACACACCTTTACAACCCTTAGCCACGTACCTTTACAACCCTTAGCCACGTACCTTTACAACCCTTAGCCACTTCCCCTTACAACCCTTAGCCACGTACCTTTACAACCCTTAGCCACGTACCTTTACAACCCTTAGCCACACACCTTTACAACCCTTAGCCACTTCCCCTTACAACCCTTAGCCACGTACCTTTACAACCCTTAGCCACACCCCCTTACAACCCTTAGCCACGTACCTTTACAACCCTTAGCCACACCCCCTTACAACCCTTAGCCACGTACCTTTGCAACCCTTAGCCACACCCCCTTACAACCCTTAGCCACGTACCTTTACAACCCTTAGCCACACCCCCTTACAACCCTTAGCCACGTACCTTTACAACCCTTAGCCACACCCCCTTACAACCCTTAGCCACGTACCTTTACAACCCTTAGCCACACCCCCTTACAACCCCCTTTGCCACACCCCCTTACAACCCCCTTAGCCACACCCCCTTACAACCCCCTTTGCCACACCCCCTTACAACCCCCTTAGCCACACCCCCTTACAACCCCCTTTGCCACACCCCCTTACAACCCCCTTAGCCACACCCCCTTACAACCTCCTTAGCCACACCCCCTTACAACCCCCTTAGCCACACCCCCTTACAACCCTTAGCCACACCCCCTTACAACCCCCTTTGCCACACCCCTTTACAACCCTTAGCCACACACCCTTACAACCCTTAGCCACACCCCCTTACAACCCCCTTAGCCACACCCCCTTACAACCCCCTTTGCCACACCCCCTTACAACCCCCTTAGCCACACCCCCTTACAACCCCTTAGCCACACCCCCTTACAACCCCCTTACCCACACCCCCTTACAACCCTTAGCCACACCCCCTTACAACCCCCTTTGCCACACCCCCTTACAACCCCCTTAACCAGGGGACACATACAACATTCGTCTTAGAATTTCCTTTGTTTACTCCCCAGATTGTTTACTCCCCAGATTGTTTACTCCCCAGATTGTTTACCCTCGTGGGAGCAATCGCCTTAGCTCCCCCCTCCCTCCCTCCCTCCCTCCCTCCCCCCCTCCCTCCCCCCTCCCTCCCCTGGTACTGATGATGCTCGAGTGTTGTGGGGGGGGGGGAGACGAGGGAGGGGGTGGGGGTAGGGGGAGGGGAGGAGGACGGGTGGCATGATCATGCATACGCTGTCATGCTGGCAGGGAGGGAGGGGGGGAAAGGAGGGAGGGGAGGGAAGGAAAGGGGGGAAAGGAGGGGAGTGGGTGTGGGTGGGTGGGTGTCTGTACCACCACCACCCACATCTTTACCCTACCTTCGTACCACACCTGCTCTCTCTCTTCCCCCCACCCTTTCCCTCCACCCCTTCCCTCCACCCCACACACACACACACACACCCCGGGGGAGGAGGGGAGGGGGGGAGGGGTAGTAAAGGGTCATACACTCAGGTAAGGGGGAGGGAGGGAGGGGGAGGGAGATATATGGGGTGGTATACTGAAGGGAAAGGGGGGGAGGGGGGGGAAGAAGATATACGGGGTGATAGACACTCTCTCTCTGGGGTTCAGGGAGAGAGAGAGAGAGAGAGAGAGAGAGAGAGAGAGAGAGAGAGAGAGAGAGAGGCACAGAAGGGATAGAGGCACAGAAGAGAGGTGGAACAGAAGAGAGGGACATAGAAGAGGAGGGCACTGAAGAGAGGTGGAACAGAAGAGAGGGACACAAAGAAGAGAGGGACACAGAAGAGGAGGGCACAGATGAGAGGGGGAACAGAAGAGGGAGGCACAGAAGAGAAGGACACTGGAGAGAGAGGCACAGAAGAGAGGGACACAGAAGAGAGGGACACAGAAGAGGAGGACACAGATAAGAGAGAGAGGGGCACAGATGGTGATGGTTGGTTGATAGGGGAGGGGGAGTGGGGGGAGTTGGGGGTGCATGGTCAGGTGGAGGGGAAGGAGAGGGGAAGGAGGGGAGGGGTGTTGGCGGTGTGTGTGGGGGGAGGGGAAGATATGGGAGAGAGAGAGAGAGAGAGAGAGAGAGAGAGAGAGAGAGAGAGAGAGAGAGAGAGAGGGGGGGGACACACACGACCCCCCCCTCTACCAACCTCCCTCCCCTCCCCTCCCCTCCCCTCCCCCTCCCCTCCCCTCCCCCACACCTTATTTGGCTTCAGCAGCCAGGCATGGTTGTTGTTGTTGTTGTTGTTGTTGTTGTTGTTGTTGTTGACACGCCAGGGTGTAATTGTCTCAGGCCTGTTTTTGTGTTGTTGTTGTTGTTGACACTGGCCGCTGTTGTTGTTGTTGTTGTTATTTGTTGTTGTTGGCTTAGCATGTTAGTAGTGGCTGCCTGTTGTTGTTGTTGTTGTTGTTGTTGCTTTTGTTATTGGTTCAGCATGTAGTTATAGGCTCCATGTTGTTGTTGTTGTTGTTGTTGTTGTTGTTGTGGGTTGTAGGCCTGTTATTGTCCCCCATGTTGTTGTTGTTGTTGTTGTTGTTGTTGTTGTTGTTGACTACACCCTGTTGTTGTTTACCCCATCTAGGTGTTGACCCCCACAAGTTGTTTACCAGAGCAGCCCTACCTTATAGAGGTTGGTCTAATATAGCATTTGGACATAGATGTCCTATATATATATATATATATATATATATATATATATATATATATATATATATATATATATATATATATTATCCCTGGGTGGGGATAGGGGAGAAAGAATACTTGCCACGTATTCCCTGCGTGTCGTAGAAGGCGACTAAAAGGAGAGGGAGCGGGTGGCTGGAAATCCTCTCCTCTCGTTTTTTTTTTTTTTTTTCAATTTTCCAAAAGAAGGAACAGAGAAGGGAGCCAAGTGAGGATGTTCCCTCAAAGGCCCAGTCCTCTGTTCTTAACGCTACCTCGCAAACGCGGGAAATGGCGAATAGTATGATATATATATATATATATATATATATATATATATATATATATATATATATATATATATATATATATATATATATATATATGACGGTACGTGACGGTACACAAACAGACAGACAGACACACCCTTCCTCCTCTCCCCCCTTTTCTTCCGTTGGTCTGTTACCCCCAGCCGTTCATCTCCGGAGGCCCTGTTGGCGTGTCTGTTAACGGAGTGGGGTTTATTGTAGGGGGTTGGGTGGGGGGTGGAATAAATTGAAATAGGGGGGGAAAGGGTACGTGGTTGGGGGTAATTGAGGAGGGGGAGAGGGAGAGGGAGTTGTTGTGGTGGGGGAAGAGGGAGTGGGTTGTGATTGTAGTGGTGGGTGTGTGTGTGGGGGGGGGAAGGAGGGGTTAAATTACCCCCCCCCTGTACCATTATTATTATTATTGTCTGTGAGTTGAACACGCCATTGGCCAAAACTGATGGTTTGGTCCGGCGCGGACCATGAGATATGGTCCGCTAGCACGGACCACCTCTCTCTCTCCCCCCACCCCACCCCCACAACCCACCCCACACCCCCAACCCAGCCGGCAGGGTCCAGCTGGGGTGGTCATTCCGTGTCTCTCTCTCTCTCTCTCTCTCTCTCTCTCTCTCTCTCTCTCTCTCTCTCTCTCTCTCTCTCTCTCTCTCTCTCTCTCTCTCTCTCTCATTCTCCGCCACCACCTTCATCCATCCATCCCTTACGGGGTGGATGAACAGCTGGGTTGACTGTGGGCTGACTGCCGCACACCGGGGTTCGAACCCGTGCTGAATGCGTCACGGTCCAGGAACGCGAGCGTGATGCGGGGTTAGAGGCAAGCCCCAGCTCCTCCCCCCCCCCCTATAGCCAGCGCTGGATGATGTACACCCCACAACGCCCCCCACACACCCACACCCCCACACACCCACACCCCACACACCCACACCCCCACACCCACACCCCTTTAGTTAGATATAGTAAGGTCAGAGCCATGACCCCATTCCCCCCTCCCCCCTCCCTCCCATTTAGATGGGGAGGGGGGGCTATGGTTGGAGGATAGGGGAGGGGGAGGGGTGGGGAGGGGTTAGGATGTGTGGGGGGGGGAAGCGTAGGGGGTTAGAGTAGTAAGGGAGGGAGGTGTGTGTGTGTGTGTGTGTGTGGGGTTGGGAGGGGGGTTGAAGAGTGGGGGGAGGGGGGAGGAGGGAGTTGTTGGGGAGAGGGGGGAGGGGAGAGGGGGAGGAAGATGCACCAGGTGAGGGAAGTAACCAATTACCTGTTGATAATTAGTGATTGACCTTCTCCCACGGAGAAGAGTTAAGTGGGGGGGGAGGGGGGAGGGGGATGAGAGGGAGGGGGGGAGAGGGATGAGAGGGAGGGGGGGATGTCTAGCTATGGATGAAAGGGATTGACAAGAGTAGGTTTTCAGCTATATGTCATATATATATATATATATATATATATATATATATATATATATATATATATATATATATATATCTTTCTTTTCTTTTCTTTCAAACTATTCGCCATTTCCCGCATTAGCGAGGTAGCGTTAAGAACAGAGGACTGGGCCTTTGAGGGAATATCCTCACCTGGCCCAATTCTCTGTTCCTTCTTTTGGAAAAAAAAAAAAAAAAAAAAAAAAAAAAAAAAAAAAAAAACGAGAGGGGAGGATTTCCAGCCCCCCGCTCCCTCCCCTTTTAGTCGCCTTCTACGACACGCAGGGAATACGTGGCAAGTATTCTTAATCCCCTATCCCCACCCAGGGATAATATATATATATATATATATATATATATATATATATATATATATCATGTTTCATTCCCTTGTGGACAAAATGGAACATTATATATATATATATATATATATATATATATATATATATATATATATATATATATATATATATATATATATATATATATATATAATGTTCCATTTTGTCCACAAGGGAATGAAACATGATAAGTTCCCAAGTGCACTTTCGTGTAATAATCACATCATCAGAGGATATATATATGTGTGTGTGTGTGTGTGTGTGTGTGTGTGTGTGTGTGTGCCATGTGTACTGTCCTCCAGCAGATAACTTGGTCAAGGACCATCAAGTCTTATGTTATCCTTTAAATAAACCCTTTATAATAATCATGTGGTGCTACCGGACTCCGCCAACAGGGGCTGGATCGCACGGGGGTGGATGTATACCCCCCCTCCTCCAAATGGGGCGCCCATCTCTCCCCTGCTACTGCTTGGAGCGCAGCCTGGCCTCTTGCGTGT
The DNA here is from genome assembly GCF_036320965.1 of Panulirus ornatus. NCBI lineage: Eukaryota > Metazoa > Arthropoda > Malacostraca > Decapoda > Palinuridae > Panulirus > Panulirus ornatus. The sequence continues at coordinate 11,183,308 of NC_092263.1, read as the reverse complement.
TATCCCCCGCTGATAACATGGTGATAATGGTCATTATCATTGTTATCAGTTATATATTCCTGACTTTTATTTCCTTTGGAATTGAGGGGGGCAAGACAGAGCGATGTTTCTTGTTCAATTATTTTTCGATTATTTTATTATTGGATTATATTTGGGTGTCATTAAAGGTGAAATTATTTTTATGGGTTATTTTTGACGTTGAAATTATATTTATTGATTATTTTTTTCTACTGAAATTATATTTATTGGTTATTTTTTTCTACTGAAATTATATTTATTGGTTATTTTTTTCTACTGAAATTATATTTATTGATTATTTTTTCTACTGAAATTATATTTATGGGTTATTTTTGACGTTGAAATTATATTTATTGATTATTTTTTTCTACTGAAATTATATTTATTGGTTATTTTTTTCTACTGAAATTATATTTATTGGTTATTTTTTTCTACTGAAATTATATTTATTGATTATTTTTTCTACTGAAATTATATTTATGGGTTATTTTTGACGCTGAAATTACATTAAGTTATTACTGTTGATAGAATATTTACCTGTTATTTTTATACCGTAGAGTTATGTTTAGTTATTACATTAGTTTGAAATCATAATTATCAGTTATCAATTACGCGGGAGAAAGCGACAAAGCAATATATATATATATATATATATATATATATATATATATATATATATATATATATATATATATATATATATATATATATTCCTATGATTCCAACGGGGAAAATGAAACACGATAAGTTCCCAGGTGCACTTTCGTGTAATAATCACATCATATATATATATATTGGACGGAAATGATTCATTTTTGTGTGTCTTTTCTGGTGTGTGGGGGGACATGGAAAGGTTAGGTTGTGGTCAGGTGTGGGGAGTGTGTGCCTGACCTTGAGGGGGGGGGAGGAGGGGGAAGGGGAGGGGGGAGGAGGGGGAAGGGGAGGGGGGGGGAGGAGGGGGAAGGGGAGGGGGGGAAATGTTCTTGACCTTGGTCGTGTGTGGGGGTGTGGGGGTGAATGATATCCCAGACCTTGAACACGACGGTACGACCTGTTAACCCCCACAGTACGACCCGTTTACCCCCACAACGGTACGACCCGTTAATCACCACAACGGTACGCTTGTTCACCACCACGGTACGACCCGTTCACCACAACGGTACGACCCGTTCACCACCACAACGGTACGACCCGTTTATCACCACAACGGTACGACCCGTTAATGACCACAACGGTACGACCCGTTAATGACCACAACGGTACGACCCGTTAATGACCACAACGGTACGACTCGTTCACCACCACAACGGTACGACCCGTTTATCACCACAACGGTACGACCCGTTCACCACCACAACGGTACGACCCGTTTATCACCACAACGGTACGACCCGTTCACCACCACCACGGTACGACCCGTTCACCCCAACAGTACGACCCGTTCACCACCACAACGGTACGACCCGTTTATAACCACAACGGTACGACCCGTTAATCACCACCACCACGGTACGACCCCTGGACAATGGTGATTCTCTCTCTCTCTCTCTCTCTCTCTCTCTCTCTCTCTCTCTCTCTCTCTCTCACCACGACCCATACGCCACACAGGCTACGCCTCATCTACCCAGCGTCGCCTGGCGTAGATGACGCGGGGTAGATTGACATAGAGAGATGTTAAATGACCGCTGTGCTTGAGGAGGGGGAAGAGGGAGGGGAAAGGAGAAGGGGAAGGAGGGGGAAGGGGGGGTGTTTTAATAAAACGCGCCAGACGAAGGCTGTTCCATCGAGCCAACGTCCCCGAATTATGATAATGATAATTGTGGTAATGATAATGATATTAATAATAATTATACTATTACTACTACTTATGATGATAATAATAATAATAATAATAATAATAATAATAATAATAATGATAATTATGATAATAATGATAATAATAATGATAATAATAATAATAATAATAATAATAATAATAATAATAATAATAACAATAATAATTATGATAATAATTATGATAATTAATGTTGCATGTCATGTTCTGCGCACCTTCCTCCCCCAGGTGTGTGTCATGGGTCCCTCCCCCTCCCTCCCTCCCCTCATCATCAACCCCCCTCCCTCCCCCTCCCTCCCTCCCCTCATCATCAACCCCCCTCCCTCCCCCTCCCTCCCTCCCCTCATCATCAACCCCCCTCCCTCCCCCTCGCCCCCCCCATGCGTCAAGACGCGCAGGCCGCCGCCCCCCTCCCCTCCCCTCCCCTTCCCTCCCCCCTCATCATCATTCTGACACCCCATGTGTCATGGTGTTCACACACTCCCCCCCTCCTCTCCTCCCCCCACCCCTTCCCCTCACCACCCCCCTCCCCCTCCCCTTTCCCCTCCCCCCCTCCCCCTCCCTCCAGCCTAAGCCTAGCTTAGGAAAGTTGTCGGCAGAGGGGGGGGGAGGGGGGAGGGGGAAGGATGGAAGGGGAGGGGGTGTCGGTAGGGAGGGAGGGGGTGATGGTGGTGGGGGGGGCGGCGCAAGGTAAGGATAAAGGTCACATGGGCCGCGTCGTCCATAAGGTCGATGATCCCACGGTCCGGGTAAGGGGAATGTCGACCTTACGTC
>NC_092263.1:11155682-11173182 GCF_036320965.1 Panulirus ornatus | reverse complement strand
GTAGCGATGGTGGTAATAGCGAGTGCGTGTTGGTAGTAGCGATGGTGGTAATAGCGAGTGCGTGTTGGTAGTAGCGATGGTTGGTAATAGCGAGTGCGTGTTGGTAGTAGCGATGGTGGTAATAGCGAGTGCGTGTGGTAGTAGCGATGGTGGTAATAGCGAGTGAGTGTTGGTAGTAGCGATGGTGGTAATAGCGAGTGAGTGTTGGTAGTAGCGATGGTGGTAATAGCGAGTGAGTGTTGGTAGTAGCGATGGTGGTAATAGCGAGTGCGTGTTGGTAGTAGCGATGTGGTAAGGGGGTGGAAGTAGCGATGGTGGTAATAGCGAGTGGTGTTGGTAGTAGCGATGGTGGTAATAGCGAGTGCGTGTTGGTAGTAGCGATGGTGGTAATAGCGAGTGCGTGTTGGTAGTAGCGATGGTGGTAGCGAGTGCGTGTTGGTAGTAGCGATGGTGGTAGCGAGTGAGTGTTGGTAGTAGCGATGGTGGTAATAGCGAGTGCGTGTTGGTAGTAGCGATGGTGGTAATAGCGAGTGAGTGTTGGTAGTAGCGATGGTGGTAATAGCGAGTGCGTGTTGGTAGTAGCGATGGTGGTAATAGCGAGTGAGTGTTGGTAGTAGCGATGGTGGTAATAGCGAGTGCGTGTTGGTAGTAGCGATGGTGGTAATAGCGAGTGCTGTGTTGGTAGTAGCGATGGTGGTAATAGCGAGTGCGTGTTGGTAGTAGCGATGGTGGTAATAGCGAGTGAGTGTTGGTAGTAGCGATGGTGGGAATAGCGAGTGCGTGTTGGTAGTAGCGATGGTGGTAATAGCGAGTGCGTGTTGGTAGTAGCGATGGTGGTAATAGCGAGTGCGTGTTGGTAGTAGCGATGGTGGTAATAGCGAGTGAGTGTTGGTAGTAGCGATGGTGGTAATAGCGAGTGCGTGTTGGTAGTAGCGATGGTGGTAATAGCGAGTGAGTGTTGGTAGTAGCGATGGTGGGTAGCGAGTGAGTGTTGGTTAGTAGCGATGGTGGTAATAGCGATGTGCGTGTTGGTAGTAGCGATGGTGGTAAAGCGAGTGCGTGTTGTAGTAGCGATGGTGGTAATAGCGAGTGCGTGTTGGTAGTAGCGATGGTGGTATAGCGAGTGAGTGTTGGTAGTAGCGATGGTGGTAATAGCGAGTGCGTGTTGGTAGTAGCGATGGTGGTAATAGCGAGTGCGTGTTGGTAGTAGCGATGGTGGTAATAGCGAGTGCGTGTTGGTAGTAGCGATGGTGGTAATAGCGAGTGCGTGTTGGTAGTAGCGATGGTGGTAGCGAGATGCGTGTTGGTAGTTAGCGATGGTGGTGTAGCGAGTGAGTGTTGGTAGTAGCGATGGTGGTAATAGCGAGTGCGTGTTGGTAGTAGCGATGGTGGTAATAGCGAGTGCGTGTTGGTAGTAGCGATGGTGGTAATAGCGAGTGCGTGTTGGTAGTAGCGATGGTGGTAGCGAGTGCGTGTTGGTAGTAGCGATGGTGGTAATAGCGAGTGAGTGTGGTAGTAGCGATGGTGGTAATAGCGAGTGCGTGTTGGTAGTAGCGATGGTGGTAATAGCGAGTGCGTGTTGGTAGTAGCGATGGTGGTAGCGAGTGCGTGTTGGTAGTAGCGAGGTGGTTAGCGAGTGAGTGTTGGTAGTAGCGATGGTGGTAATAGCGAGTGCTGTGTTGGTAGTAGCGATGGTGGTAGCGAGTGAGTGTTGGTAGTAGCGATGGTGGTAATAGCGAGTGGGTGTTGGTAGTAGCGATGGTGGTAATAGCGAGTGGGTGTTGGTAGTAGCGATGGTGGTAATAGCGAGTGCGTGTTGGTAGTAGCGATGGTGGTAATAGCGAGTGCGTGTTGGTAGTAGCGATGGTGGTAATAGCGAGTGAGTGTTGGTAGTAGCGATGGTGGTAGCGAGTGCCGGAGTAGCGAGAGTTACAGCCATCATGTAAACACTGGAGGGGGGAGGGGAGGGGGGAGGGGGGAGGGGGGATTTAATTAATCCCAAGTAAATATTGGTGCAGCCAGAAGCGGGCGCCCCCCCTCCCCCCTCCCCCAGCCTGTCCTCAGTGATTGTTGTGGAGGCGGGTTGAGAAGCGGGGTACCCACCTCCCAGCAGTGGGTACTGGAGGCAGCAGCATAGTGTGATGTAGAGGGTACTGGAGGCAGCATAGTGTGGTGTAGAGGGTACTGGAGGCAGCAGCATAGTGTGGTGTAGAGGGTACTGGAGGCAGCATAGTGTGGTGTAGAGGGTACTGGAGGCAGCAGCATAGTGTGGTGTAGAGGGCACTGGAGGCAGCAGCTTAGTGTGGTGTAGAGGGTACTGGATGGCAGCAGCATAGTGTGGTGTAGAGGGTACTGGAAGGCAGCATAGTGTGGTGTAGAGGGTACTGGAGGCAGCAGCATAGTGTGGTGTAGAGGGTACTGGAGGCAGCATAGTGTGGTGTATGGGGTACTGGAGGCAGCAGCATAGTGTGGTGTAGAGGGTACTGGAGGCAGCATAGTGTGGTGTAGAGGGTACTGGAGGCAGCAGCATTGTGTGGTGTAGAGGGTACTGGAGGCAGCATAGTGTTGTGTAGAGGGTACTGGAGGGCAGCATAGTGTGGTGTAGATGGTACTGGAGGCAGCAGCATAGTGTGGTGTAGAGGGTACTGGAGGCAGCAGCATAGTGTGGTGTAGAGGATACTGGAGGCAGCAGCATAGTGTGGTGTAGTGGGTACTGGAGGCAGCATAGTGTGGTGTAGAGGGTACTAGAGGCAGCAGCATAGTGTGGTGTAGAGGGTACTGGAGGCAGCATAGTGTGGTGTAGAGGGTACTGGAGGCAGCATAGTGTGGTGTAGAGGGTACTGGAGGCAGCAGCATAGTGTTGTGTAGAGGGTACTGGAGGCAGCATAGTGTGGTGTAGAGGTTACTGGAGGCAGCAGCATAGTGTTGTGTAGAGGGTACTGGAGGCAGCATAGAGTGGTGTAGAGGGTACTGGAGGCAGCAGCATAGTGTGGTGTAGAGGGTACTGGAGGCAGCAGCATAGTGTGTTGTAGAGGGTACTGGAGGCAGCAGCATAGTGTGGTGTAGAGGGTACTGGAGGCAGCATAGTGTGGTGTAGAGGGTACTGGAGGCAGCAGCATAGTGTGGTGTAGAGGGTACTGGAGGCAGCAGCATAGTGTGATGTAGTGGGTACTGGAGGGCAGCATAGTGTGGTGTAGAGGGTACTGGAGGGCAGCATAGTGTGGTGTAGAGGGTACTGGAGGACAGCATAGTGTGGTGTAGAGGGTACTGGAGGCAGCAGCATAGTGTGGTGTAGAGGGTACTGGAGGCAGCAGCATAGTGTGGTGTAGAGGGTACTGGAGGGCAGCATAGTGTGGTGTAGAGGGTACTGGAGGCAGCATAGTGTGGTGTAGAGGGTACTGGAGGCAGCAGCATAGTGTGGTGTAGAGGCAGCATAGTGTGGTGTATGGGGTACTGGAGGCAGCAGCATAGTGTGGTGTAGAGGGTACTGGAGGCAGCATAGTGTGGTGTAGAGGGTACTGGAGGCAGCAGCATAGTGTGGTGTAGAGGGTACTGGAGGCAGCATAGTGTGGTGTAGAGGGTACTGGAGGCAGCAGCATAGTGTGGTGTAGAGGGTACTGGAGGGCAGCATAGTGTGGTGTAGAGGGATGGAGGCAGCATAGTGTGGTGTAGAGGGTACTGGAGGCAGCAGCATAGTGTGGTGTAGAGGCAGCATAGTGTGGTGTAGAGGGTACTGGAGGCAGCAGCATAGTGTGGTGTAGACGCAGCATAGTGTGGTGTAGAGGGTACTGGCGGCAGTAGCATAGTGTGGTGTAGGGGGGTACTGGGGCAGCAGCATAGTGTGGTGTAGGAGGGCACTGGAGGCAGCAGCATAGTGTGGTGTAGAGGGTACTGGAGGCAGATAGTGTGGTGTAGAGGTACTGGAGGCAGCAGCATAGTGTGGTGTAGAGGCAGCATAGTGTGGTGTAGAGGTACTGGAGGCAGCAGCTAGTGTGGGTTTTTTTAGAAGGGTACTGGAGGCAGCATAGTGTGGTGTAGAGGGTACTGGAGGCAGCAGCATAGTGTGGTGTAGAGGGTACTGGAGGGCAGCATAGTGTGGTGTAGAGGGTACTGGAGGCAGCAGCATAGTGTGGTGTAGAGGGTACTGGAGGGCAGCATAGTGTGGTGTAGAGGGACTGGAGGCAGCATAGTGTGGTGTAGAGGGCACTGGAGGCAGCAGCATAGTGTGGTGTAGAGGCAGCATAGTGTGGTGTAGAGGGTACTGGAGGCAGCAGCATAGTGTGGTGTAGAGGCAGCATAGTGTGGTGTAGAGGGTACTGGCGGCAGTAGCATAGTGTGGTGTAGAGGGTACTGGAGGCAGCAGCATAGTGTGGTGTAGAGGGCACTGGAGGCAGCAGCATAGTGTGGTGTAGAGGGTACTGGAGGCAGCAGCATAGTGTGGTGTAGAGGGTACTGGAGACAGCAGCATAGTGTGGGTAGAGGGTACTGGAGACAGCAGCATAGTGTGGTGGTAGAGGGTACTGGAGGCAGCAGCATAGTGTGGTGTAGAGGGTACTGGAGACAGCAGCATAGTGTGGTGTAGAGGGTACTGGAGGCAGCAGCATAGTGTGGTGTAGAGGGTACTGGAGACAGCAGCATAGTGTGGTGTAGAGGGTACTGGAGGCAGCAGCATAGTGTGTGTAGAGGGTACTGAGGACAGCAGCATAGTGTGGTGTAGAGGGTACTGGAGGCAGCAGCATAGTGTGGTGTAGAGGGTACTGGAGACAGCAGCATAGTGTGGTGTAGAGGGTACTGGAGGCAGCAGCATAGTGTGGTGTAGAGGGTACTGGAGACAGCAGCATAGTGTGGTGTAGAGGGTACTGGAGACAGCAGCATAGTGTGGTGTAGAGGGTACTGGAGGCAGCAGCATAGTGTGGTGTAGAGAGGGTAACTGGAGACAGCAGCATAGTGTGGTGTAGAGGGTACTGGAGGCAGCAGCATAGTGTGGTGTAGAGGGTACTGGAGACAGCAGCATAGTGTGGTGTAGAGGGTACTGGAGGCAGCAGCATAGTGTGGTGTAGAGGGTACTGGAGACAGCAGCATAGTGTGGTGTAGAGGGTACTGGAGGCAGCAGCATAGTGTGGTGTAGAGGGTACTGGAGGCAGCAGCATAGTGTGGTGTAGAGGGTACTGGAGGGCAGCATAGTGTGGTGTAGAGGGTACTGGAGACAGCAGCATAGTGTGGTGTAGAGGGTACTGGAGGCAGCATAGTGTGGTGTAGAGGGTACTGGAGACAGCAGCATAGTGTGGTGTGTGTGTGGGTTGGTTGGTTGGTTGTGGGGGTCCCCACCTTTTACGTTCATGTGGGGGTCAGTTTAACTGTGGGTTGAGCCGTTGTTATCGGGGTGTCAATCGGGGGCCCAGCGGTGGGCGTGGGGGATCGGGGCAGCGGTGGGCGTGGGGGATCGGGGCAGCGGTGGGCGTGGGGGACCGGGGCAGCGGTGGGCGTGGGGGATCGGGGCCGGCCCCATAAACTACCCATATTTGGCGCTCCGTTTAGCCGGGAACCTGTCCAGCCTTCTGACCCTCCACCACACTACACCACCACACTCTCCACCACACCACACCACACACTCTCCACCACACCACACACTCCACCACAGTCTCCACCACACCACACTCTCTCTCCACCACACCACACACTCTCCACCACACTACACTACACACTCTCCACCACACCTCACACTCTCCACCACACCACACACTCACCACCACCACACCACACACTCTCCACCACACTACACACACTCTCCACCACACCACACACTCTCCACCACACACTCTTCACCACACGCCACCACATTCTCCACCACACCACACAGTTTCCACCACCACACGCCACCAGACTCCACCACACACTCTCCACCACACCACACACTCTCCACCACACACTTCACACACTCTTTACCACACCACACCACACTCTCCACCACACCACAATCTCCACCACACTTCACCACCACACCACAACACCACACTCTCTCCACCACACCACACTCTCCGCCACACCACACTCTCTCCACCAGACTCCGCCACACACAACCACACACTTCACCACCACACGCCACCAGACTCCACCACACTCTCCGTCACACTCCACCACCACACTCCCCCACACCACCACCACACTCCCCCACACTCCACCACCACACTCCCCCACACCACCACCACACTCCTCCACACTGCAGGAGGAGGTGGTAGGTGGTGGAGATCAGTTGGTGTAAGTAAGGCTTCCTCGCCAGTCCAGGGTGTGTGGTGGTGGTGGGGGGCGAGCGGAGGAGGAAGAAAAACCACTTTGTCTCGGTGTGGTAGATGGGGGGCGGGCGGGAGGGAGCCGGTCTCAGCGCTGTGGTGAAGCCAAACGTACGTCCTTGTGTGGAAGTCAAACCACACCATGGGTCACCCCCCACCTCACCCCCACCACCTCCCCCACCCAACCACCCAGTAAACCACCCAACCAGACCACCAAACGCTAATAACCACAACCACCTCTTCCCTCCCTCCTTCCCTCCCTCCTTCCCTCCCCTTCCCTCCCCTTCCCTTCCCTAGACTGCTGTTGCTCACCACCCCTCCCCCTCCTCCCTTCCCCCTCCTTCCCCCCCCCACGCAAACACAGAGAGAGAGAGAGAGAGAGAGAGAGAGAGAGAGAGAGAGTGTCTTTTCCTCGTCTCCTTTATTATAACCATCGCCTGGTTACACACACACACACACACTAAACTGTCCAACACTAAACCTAACCTAGTGATCCCATTAACGACCACCAGGTCATTATGTAGTTACCCATCGCCAAAACCACCGGATAGATAAGTCACCAAACTACCATAAACTACCCCTTCCCCCCCTAACCACCCACCCCCCCCTCCCCCCCCCTTTTAACCATCTCGAACCAAGCCCCCCCCCCCCCCTACCTCCCTCCCCATCCCCTCTTCCCCTTGTCAAATCACCAGGCTACCGTAACGAGCAGTGACCAGGGGGGGAGGGGGGCCCACACCTCGTTGCATGGCCCGGCCATCTACCGTAGGCAACCGCCGTGACGTCACGTGTGGATAGTTAATGCTTAATGGCCAAGGAAGGCAACGAGTACACACGACTGGCTGGCCCGGAGTGTGTGTGTGTGTGTGTGTGTGTGTTGTGTGTTGTGTGTGTGTGGGTTTGTAGTGTACTGGTGTGTGTTGTGTACTGTGTTTTGTGTGTTCTGGTGTTGTGTTTGTGTACTGTGTGTGTGTGTGTGTACTGTGTGTGTGTGTGGTGTGTGTGTGTGTGTGTGTGTGTACGTGTGTGTGTGTGTGTGTGTGTGTGTTGTGTGTGACTGTGTGTGTGTGTGTGTGTGTGTGTGTGCGTGTGTGTGTGTGTACTGTGTGTGTGTTGTGTGGTGGTGTGTGTGTGTGTGTGTGTGTACTGTGTGTGTGTGACTGTGTGTGTGTGTGTGTACTGTGTGTGTGTGTGTGTTGTGTGTGGTGTGTGTGTGTACTGTGTGTGTGTGTGTGTGTGTGTGTGTGTGTACTGTGTGTGTGTGTGTGTGTGTGTGTGTTACTGTGTGTGTGTGTGTGTGTGTGTGTGTGTGTGTGTGTGTGTTCGTGTGGTGTGTTGTGTGTGTGTGGTGTGTACTGTGTGTGTGTGTGTGTGTGTGTGTGTGTGTGTGTGTGTGTGAACTTGTGTGTGTGTGTGTGTGTTGTGTGTGTGTGTGTGTGTGTGAACTGTGTGGTGTGTGTGTGTGTGGTGTGTTGTGTGTGTGTGTGTGTATGTTGTGTATTTTTATGTATGTATAGTGTGTATGTTTATGTATGTATGTGTGTATGTGTGTGTATGTTTATGTATGTATGTGTGTATGTATATGTATGTGTGTATGTTTATGGATGTATGTGTGTATGTATGTGTATGTGTGTGTATGTATATGTATGTATGTATGTATGTATGTATGTATGTAATGTATGTATGTAGTATTATGAAGAGAGAGAGAGAGAGAGAGAGAGAGAGGAGAGAGAGAGAGAGAGAGAGAGGCGGGTATCCCCCATCGAAGTGTGGAGATTTTCGCCTTTATTGGCCTGACGATCGCTTCCTATAACACACCCCCCTCCCCTCCCCCCACACACACACGTCATGTCACACATTACACCCCCCTACCCCCCCGCCCTTCCCTCCCTCCCTCCCTCCGCCCTTCCCTCCCTCCCTCCCCCCGCCCTTCCTCCTTCCCTCCCTTCCCTCCCTCCTCCCTCCCTCCCTCCCCAGAGAAAGGCTTGCCTTGCTTTCCTCCCCACCTGGAGGGGGGGAGGGTAGGGGGGGTGTCTACGGGCAACTTTTGGCCACAGTGTGTGGAGGGCCGGTCATGAAGGAGGGAGGGAGGGAGGGAGCTGAGAGGGAGTGAGGGAGGTTGAGACGGAGGGAGGGAGTAAATGAGGAGGGAGGGAGGGAGGGAGTGAGGTGGGGAGAGAGTGAGCTGGGGAGTGAGTGAGGGAGGTGGAGACGGAAGGAGGGAGTAAATGAGGGAGGGAGTGAGTGAGAGAGGGTGGGAGTGAGGGAGTGAGGGAGGTGGCGGGTTGAGCACTCCCACACGTAGCTGTGTGTGTACAGTAAGATACCCACACGCCAGCCCAGGAATTTGGGTGGCCCAGCCCATTGTGGCCAGGCCGGGCCACACTGGGCCACCATGACGGCCAAGGGCCAAGCCAACATCCCTCACCACCACCACACACTACCAGTACTACCACAATCTAAACTATCAGTATACCAGTCTACTACCAGTACTACCACAATCTACTACCTGTACTACCACAATCTACTACCAGTACTACCACAACACTACCAGTACTACCACAATCTACTACCAGTACTACCACACACTACCAGTACTACCACAATCTACTACCAGTACTAAACCCCATCACTACCAGTAATACCACAATTCTAAAACTACCAGTACTACCCCAATCACTAGTCTACTACCCAACAAGTCCCACTATCAGTGCTACAAACCCAATCCACTACCAGTGTCTACCACAATCCACTACCAGTACTACCACAATCTAGTCTACTACCACAATCCACTATCAGTGCTACCACAATCCACTACCAGTGCTACCACAATCCACTACCAGTACTACCACAATCTAGTCTACTACCACAATCCACTATCAGTGTTACCACAATCCACTACCAGTACTACCACAATCTAGTCTTACTACCACAAACGACTACCAGTACTACCACAATCTAGTCTTACTACCACAAACGACTACCAATACTACCACAATCTAGTCTTACTACCACAAACGACTACCAGTACTACCACAATCTAGTCTTACTACCACAAACGACTACCAGTACTACCACAATCCACACCAATCTTGCTACCAAACAAAAATACCTAGCTCAACACCGCGATGGCTGCCTTCTGCCAGGTCTCTCTCTCCACTCTTCTCTCTCCTCCACCCCATCACACTTCCCTCCTCTCTCTCTCACTCTCTCTCTCTCCCCTCTCTCTCTCTCCCTCTCCCTCACTCTCTCTCTTCATCTCTCCTCTCTCTCCTCCCCTCTCTCTCTCCCCTCGTTGAAAAATTAAAAGCACAAGTAAAGTGGCAAGGGTAGGTTATGGGTGGGGGAAGAGGGAAAGGGAGAGAGGGAAGGGGGAAGAAAGGGGAGAGGGAGGGGGGGGGAGGTAGAGGGAAGGGGGGGGGGTGGAGGGGCGGGAGGGGGGGGTATATACCCACGGTCAGGGCAGAAGTGCTGGGGGGGAGGTGGTGGTGAGAGAGAGAAGAGAGAGAGAGAGAGAGAGAGAGAGAGAGAGGAGAGAGAGAAATAGAGAGGGAGGTATTTGGGAAGGAGGGGTGGGGAGGGGGGGTTAGTGTACACGGTTGCCAGATCATCACATTCTTCACACTATTCTCACTCATTTAAACTCCTGCCCTCGCCCCGCCGCCCGCCTCTCTCCCCTTCTCTCTCCCCCTTTTCCACCCCCTTCCCCTCTTCTCTCTCTCTCGGCCCCCTTCCCCTTTTCCTCTCTCTCTCCAACCTGTATCAGGGGCTAAGAGGGGTGGGGGGGGGGAAGCGGGGCAAATGCTATGGCTCAGGCCCCAGAGTGTGGGTGGCTAAAGGGTGCGTTAAGTGAGTGTGTGTGTGTGTGAGAGCGAGACCTCTCTCTCTCTCTCCCCATCCTCTCTCATCTCTCTCTCTCATCTCTATCTTCTATCTCTCTCTCTCTCTCCCTCGTCCTTCGTCTCATCCTGCTCTCTCTCTCTATCAGTGCTTGAGGCAAAGTTATGTGTATAAAGAGGAGAGAGAAGGGGAAAAGAGAGAGAGAAGAAAGAATTGAGGGGTTTGGGTAAGGGGGATGGGAGGGAAAGGGAGGGGTGACTGGCTGGCTAGCTGGCTGGCTGGTGGTAACGTTTAGATGGGCAGCAGTAGAGAGAGAGAGAGAGAGAGAGAGAGAGAGAGAGAGAGAGAGAGAGAAGATGGAGGGGAGGGAGGAGGAGCGGTGGCGGGAGCAGCAGCAGCAGCAGCGTGGGGGGAGAGGGGGGCCCGGGGGTTGGGGTGGGGGGGGGGGGGTGGTCCCCGGGCGGGCCTGTCATTGTTGCCACCACCACCCGACCATCTCCTCCCCCATCATCATCACCTATATATACACATACTTCCCCCTTCCTCATTTCCCCCATTTCCTTTCCTCTTCTCTTCTCTCTTCCCCATCACCGTGTGGCGGAGATCACACTCCTTCGTGTCGTGAGAGGTTAGAGGTAGTGGTGAATGATAGGTGGATGAAGAGAAATGAGGAAAAGAAGGGTTTGGATTGTGTGGGAGAGAGAAGGGAAAGGGAGGTCGCCCCTTTTCTTTCTGGCATCTGTGTGTCAGACGCGCGGTCACTCATCCTCCCTCCTCCCTCCTCCCTCACTCTCTTCACTCCTCCTCCCTCACTCTCTCACTCCTCCCTCACTCCTCCTCCTCCTCACTGCTCATCTTCCTCCTCCTCCCTCCTCCCTCACTCACTCATTCCTCCTTCCTCACTCTCTCTCTCACTCCTCCCCTCCCCTCTCTCCTCCTCCCTCACTCCCCCCTTCTCCTCCTCACCTCCTCCCCACACACCCTTCCTCCTTCCTCACTCTCTCTCTCACTCCTCCTCCTCTCCCTCTCACTCCTCCTTCACTCCTCCTTCCTCCTCCTCCCTCCTCCCTCACTCACTCACTCCTCCTTCCTCACTCTCTCACTCCTCCTCCTCCTCCCTCTCTCACTCCTCCCTCACTCCTCCTTCCTCACTCCTCCTTCCTCACCAATGCTCATCTTCCTCCTCCTCCCTCACTCCTCCTTCCTCACTCAATGCTCATCTTCCTCCTCCCTCACTCCTCCCTCACTCCTCCTCCTTCTCACTTATACTCCTCACTCCTCTTCCTCCTCCTCCTTCTCCTCACTACTCCTTCCTTACTCCTCCTCCTTCTCCTCACTACACCTCTTCCTCCTCCTGCTCCTCACTACTCATCCTCCTTCCTCACTCCTCCTCCTCCTCACTTATCCTTCCCTTTTTCCCTTCCCCTCCCGTCCTCTTTCCTCACTCCTATCCTCCCCCCTCCCCTCCTCCTCCTCCTCCTCCTCCTCCTCCTTCCTCCTCCTCCTCCTCCTCCTGTACGTGCAGCAGTTGACAGTTTAGGTCGTCTCCGTCTACCGTCCCTGGGATCATGTGTGTCCCACTCCCGTCTCCCGTCCCGCCACCTGTCATTATCCCTGTATCTGCATGGCTGGCTCTCTCTCTCTCTCTCTCTCTCTCATCTCTCTCTCTCTCCTATTTCTCTCTCTCTCTCTCCCCTCTCCGCTCTCTCTCTCTCTCTCTCCTCTCTCACCCCCTGCAAAGAAATGAGTGAGAGAAAAGAGATGCCTCCCCCCCCTGTTATTGTTGTTTGGTTCTAGGGAAAAAACAATTTTGGTGGGGGGTGGGTGTGTGTGTGTGTGTGTGTGTGTGGTGTTGGTGTTTTTTGTGGTGTTTTTGGTTTTTGTGTTTTGTAAAACTGTGTGTTGGGGTTTGTATCTGTGTGTGTGAGTGTGATATGTTTTAAAGTGATTAATGTGTGGTATGTGTGAGTTTATGTGTTTTTGGGGTGTGTAAACTGTGTGTGGATGTTGTGTACTGTGTGAAGTGTATGTGGGGCATGTGTAGTGTGTAAAAGTATTTATGTGTGTATGTATGTGTGTGTATGTTAGTATGGTATGTGTTATGTATTGTATGAAGTGGGTGTGTATGTGTGGTTTTGGTGTGTTTATGTGGGAAGTGTGTGTTTATGTTTATGTGTGTGATGTGTGTGTGTGTGTATCTGTGTGTATGTGAAATGTGTTAAAATGTGTATGTGTGGTATGTATTTTTGTGTGTATGTTTTATGTGGTATGTAGGGGTTTGTGTAGGGGTGTATTGTTGTGTATGTGGTTTTAAAAAGTGTGTTGTAATGTTATTTGAAGGTAAATTATGAGTTATGTTGATTTGTGTTAAATTGTGTCTTGTGTATTTAAATTTAAAAAAAAAGGGGGTACGTGTGTGTATGGGGTGTACTATGTTTAAAGTGTGTGTGTTATGTATGTTATTTGAAAAAAAAGTGTTGTATGGTATTTTTTTGTGTATGTGGGGTTTTACATTTGTGTGTGAAAGAAAGTGTATGTTGTTTGTGTTTTGGGTTAAAGTATTTGTGGTAAGTGATTAGGTATGTGTTGTATGTGTTTTATTGTGAGTATGTGGGTGTATGTGTAAGATGGTATGTGTAAAATTTGTGTGTATGTGGTATGTGTTTGGGACAAATTTGTTATGTGAAAATATGTTTTAAAAAGTTGTAGTGTGGGGTGTAAGTATGTAATGTTTTATGTATGTGTGTTGTTTTATATGTATGTGTGAAGGGGTAAAGTTTTGTATGTGTGAGTGTGTGAAAAAGTGGTGGGTGATCGAATTAGTGAAAATGGTAAAAAAGGGTGGTGGTGAATTATTAATTGTTGTAGGGACATGTGAGAAAAAGGGTAAAAGTTGGTGTTTATAAGTATTGGTGTTTTGATTGGAGTGAAAAGGTAGTGTTGTTGAAAAATGTTTGTATGTGTTAAGAGTGTGTGGAGTATGTCATGTCGTTGTCTGGAGATTCCGAAAATAAAAATTTTCATATTAAGTTTTTAGGTAGAGTTAGATGATATTTCAGAGTGGAGATAGAGACATAATAAGATAGTAAATTTTTTAAAAGAGTGCGAATTACTAAATTCAAACCCCTTTTAGTGATTATTAAGTACTTCTGGTGTTTAAATTAACCCAATAAAAAATTCCTCAAAAACCACCCCTCAAAAACCCCCCCCCCCCACCACCCCCCCCCACCCCCCCCCTCCCACCTCCCCCCCGCCCCCCGCCCCCCAGACCACATCCCTTACACCCCTCCACCCCTCCCCCTTTCCCCCCCACCCCCCCCCCCTCCAAACCCCAAACCAACACGATCAGTTTTAAAATCTAATTTAAGACCCCGGTTAACCGGGCCCTTACCCGCTCAAGGATGGTGGGGTGTGTGGTAGTGTTAGGTGGTTGTGGTATGCTCGTCTTGCCCCCGGCCGCGTCAAATGAACGCCGGGAGGGATAGGCCTAATAGACCCCCCGCACGAGGGGCGTAACCCTCCCCCCCAAACACCTCTCGATCCCGGAGGTGATATGACCCCTAGGGTTATAGGGACATAAGGGCGAAATGTGTGGTAAGTAAAAGGGGGGGTTGGGGGGGGGGTTTGGGTTAGGTGGGCCCCCTTTTTGGCTGTCAAAAACAACAGTGGCTGGGGGGGGGGTAGGGGAAGGGTACTGAAGTACAAATTGACCCTTTTAAAACACTCTCTCCTCTTCACTCTCTCCTCTCCCTCTCCTCTCCACACCTCTCATCTCTCTCTCCTCTCTCTCTCCCCCCCCTCTCCCCACAGCTTTTGTGGGGAGAGAGAGAGAAGAGAGAGGTTGAAGGGGGAGGAAAAAAGGGATATAAATATAATATATATATAAATATAATATATTTTATATATAAATATAAATATATATTAAAATATATATATAAGGGGGGAAGGGAGAGAGAGTGTGTGTGTGGGGGTGAGTGAGAGTGGTGAGTAGAGTTAAAGTGTGTGGGGGAGTGTGTAAAGAAGGAGCGTGTGTTTGTAGAGGTAGTATGAGTGTTGTGTGTGTGTGTGTGTGAGTGAGTGAGGGTGTGAGTGAGGGAGTGTGTGAGGGAGTGTGTGTGTGTGGGTGAGGGAGGAGGAGGAGGAAGGGGGGGGGGGGGGGGGTGGGAGCGCGTGTGTTCAACCACCACATTCTTATAAAAGTTGCTCATAGTGACCGAGGAGAGGTACGTCTGGCTGGGGAGCCCGCGGACCCACAACAGACCACCTCCACCCCCCACCCCCTCGTCAACCACCATCCCCTCCCCCTCCTCCTCCTCTCCCCCTCTCTCTCCATTCTCCCCCTCTTCCCCTCTTCCCCCTCCCCCGCCTTAACTAACTAACCACCAACCAACCACCTCCCGTACTCCCATAGCATTGGCGAAAACCTCCTCCTTCTCACAACCCCCCCCCCCCCACACACACAACCCCCCCCTACACATACAAACCCCAACCCCTCATGTTTTCCCCCCTCCTCAACCCTCATACCCTCATTGTCCCGTCCTCACGGTGAACTCATCCCTCACACACACACACACACACACACACATATATATATATATATATATATATATATATATATATATATATATATATATATATATATATATATTACTAAAACCTCATTGAGATGTATATAGACAGAAGTCTATAATTTACATAGTATTTGACTAGGGGGTTAGTGGCTGTGTACTTGACTAGGGGGGTTAGTGGCTGTGTATTTGACTAGGGGGTTAGTGGCTGTGTACTTGACTAGGGGGGTTAGTGGCTGTGTATTTGACTAGGGGGTTAGTGGCTGTGTATTTGACTAGGGGGTTAGTGGCTGTGTACTTGACTAGGGGGGTTAGTGGCTGTGTATTTGACTAGGGGGTTAGTGGCTGTGTATTTGACTAGGGGGTTAGTGGCTGTGTACTTGACTATGGGGGTTAGTGGCTGTGTATTTGACTAGGGGGTTAGTGGCTGTGTATTTGACTAGGGGGTTAGTGGCTGTGTACTTGACTAGGGGGGTTAGTGGCTGTGTATTTGACTAGGGGGGTTAGTGGCTGTGTATTTGACTAGGGGGTTAGTAGTGGTAGGTTTGGAACCCCCCTTTTCCCCCTATTTGTTATTCTTTATGATCCTCTGTCATTAAAGGTAATGACCCCAACCTATTTTCTTTCGATTGAAGAGGTGGACGTGTGGGGTTGAAGTGGTGGTTAGGGTGTGGAGTTGAAGAGGTGGTGTGGGATGTTGAAGAGGTGGAGGAGGTGGTGTGGGATGTTGAAGAGGTGGAGGAGGTGGTGTGGGATGTTGAAGAGGTGGAGGAGGTGGTGTGGGTGTTGAAGAGGTGGTGGTTGAGGTGTAGGGGGGGCGGGTGTTGAAGAGGTGGTGGTGGAAGTGTGGGTATTGAAGAGGTGGTGGTTGAGGTGTAGGGGGGGCGGGTGTTGAAGAGGTGGTGGTGGAGGTGTGTGGGTGGGTATTGAAGAGGTGGTGGTGGAAGTGTGGGTATTGAAGAGGTGGTGGTTGAGGTGTGGGTGGGTTGGTAGCACAGAAGGTTGTTAGAGTTACCGCTTGGCTGAACATATTCAACCTTACCTGCCTGCTCCTGCCAGTTTGACCCCGCTACCCTGCCCTCTATCCACCACCCCCCCATGCAACCACCACCCACCCCCCCACGCAACCACCACCCACCCCCCCACGCAACCACCACCCACCCCCCCACGCAACCACCACCCACCCCCCCATGCAACCACCACCCACCCCCCCATGCAACCACCACCCACCCCCCCACGCAACCACCACCCCACCCCCCCACGCAACCACCACCCACCCCCCCACGCAACCACCACCCACCCCCCCATGCAACCACCACCCACCCCCCCATGCAACCACCACCCACCCCCCCATGCAACCACCACCCACCCCCCCACGCAACCACCACCCACCCCCCCACGCAACCACACACACACACACCAGGTTTCATCTTCGGTGCATAACTGTTCACTAGAACAGTCGTTTTCTTGCCCCAGATCTTGGTTTTCTGCTTGTTCTGCGTAGCAGCAGTTCTCTGGTTTCTATCTGTTCTCTAGAACCCGTTCTCGTTCACTTGGTTTCTATCTGTTTTGTAGAAGAGCCGTTTTCCTTCACCTGGTTTCTATCTGTTCTTTAGAATAGTCGCTCTCATTCACCTGGTTTCTATCTGTTCTGTAGAACAGTCGTTCTCATTCACCTGGTTTCTATCTGTTCTGTAGAACAACTGTTCTCATTCACCTGGTTTCTATCTGTTCTGTAGAACAGTCGTTCTCATTCACTTGTGTTCTACCTGTTCCGTAGAACAGCCCTGAACTATCATCTGGTTTCTACCTGTTCTCTAGAACAGTTCTCCACTTGTACTCTGGTTTCTAATTGGGGTTCACTTCACCTCCCTCCTCCCTCCCTCCTCCTCCCTCCCCCCCACCAGAGAAGTCTGACTGAACACCCCCCTCCCTCCACCTCCCTCCACCCACCTCTCCACCACCACTCCCACTCCACAATCCACCCCATTCATCCACCTCAAAGTCTGGCTGAACACCCCCCTCCCTCCACCTCCCTCCACCCACCTCTCCACCACCACTCCCACTCCACAATCCACCCCATTCATCCACCTCAAAGTCTGGCTGAACACCCCCCTCCCTCCACCTCCCTCCACCCACCTCCCCCACCACTCCACAATCCACCCCATTCATCCACCTCACAACATCCAGTGGTGATGAACATGGCCATGAAGAACAGTCATGAGTGGGTCATGGGTCATGAGTGGGTCATGGGTCATGAGTGGGTCATGGGTCATGGGTCATGAATGGGTCTTCCCCCCCATCATTCCCCCCTCCCCATCACTTCGTCTGGGGACACCTCGGGTTGGCACTGTAATGACCCCCGGCCGCTAACAGGTGGTGAACCCCCCCCCCCCCCCCGCCGGGGGGAGGGGGAGGGGACGAGACGATACCTGCCTCTCTCTCTCTCTCTCTCTCTCTCTCTCTCTCTCTCTCTCTCTCTCTCTCTCTCTCTCTCTCTCTCTCTCTCAATCTGTCTATCTATCTGTTTATCTGTTTATCTATCTATCTATCTGTCTATCTCTTTATCTGCCTATCTATCTATCTATCTATCTATCTCTTCATCTGTCTATCTATCTATCTAACTATCTATCTATCTATCTATCTATCTATCTATCTATCTCTGTTATCAGTGGTGTTTGAGGTGTTGGGGGGTCGGGTCCTGGTCGACCGACCAGCTGGGTGACTGGAGGGGCGGGGGGGGGAGGAGGGGGTTTCACCCCCCCACTCGCTCACTTGCCCACCCACCAGCACACCCCCACC